>NW_009187723.1:3287-35756 GCF_000690835.1 Fulmarus glacialis
CTGAGGATGTTTTGTCTGTGGTAACAACTTTTATTTTTTCATAGTGATATCTATGATGATAAAATTACTTAGCTATTTTATCAGTCATTTAGATTTGTGGTTTGGTTTTTTTTAAAGAAATTTCAGCTATATAATTTCTTCTCCTCCCCCATCATCTGCTTCCTCTCACTCTGTTTAGAGCCTGCCTGCAGACAAGAACTAGATGAAACAATTCTTTGCTGTGGATGAAACACCTGGTGGTTGCTCTCCTGCTGCTGCCCTCAACCCATGATCCCATTGCTCTTGCATTATTTGGAGAGGATAGAGGATGGGGTAGAAAAAAAAAAATTGTTCTTGAAGCTAACTGTCAGATTCTTCTTATGCTGTTTTGCCTTGAGAACTGCTGATTTCTGCAGCTTGGGTTACATCAGTGTGTGCTGAGCACTTTGCTTCTCAATCGAAAGATTTCCATTAGCCCTCAGGAGGGTTTGCAGTCAAGGAATGTGGTACAGCCTGACTGAACAATATTCGTGTCCTGTTCTGTCAGCTCAGGCTATCGTCTAGGTGGATGGCCTTTCTTTTTAGCTCTCCCTACATTTGGGATTTCTGCTTTAAACAACAGGCTGAGCTTTTTGCCTCTGGTACCCAGGGAAAATGATTAGTCATCTAGAGGAGAAATAAAATGCTACACAAATTTATGAAATGACTGTATTACCACCCACAGTTGGTTATAAAGGGTAATGCATGGAGAGTTGTCTCTTCCCCCAAATCCGTGGGAGTTTTGGTCCCACTGGTGCAGAGCTGACTGTTCACTCCCATTGAGGTTCTGCCCGCAGCTGAACACTTCTCAGGGTCCACTCTCGAGTGGGAAGATTTGAAGACTTCTGCCAAAACCAAGACTTCCAGTTGATGTCTGCATGCTGGGTATCGTTCCTTGGCAACAAAGGGTTTCTAGAAACTTGGTATTTCTTTTCTTTTTCCCTGATTTTGCATTGTTCCTTCGGAGAGCTTTCTTTTTTATCAATGGAAATGTGCCATACAATCTGTGCCTCCATTAGTGACCTTTCCAAAGTCATGAGAAGTTTCTGGGGTGTTTAAAAAAAACAATTTCATTTTATTTTCATATTTAAAAGCAATGCCCATATCTTTTTTACTTAGATCTCAAAACATCTCAAGTAAGACAGAGACCAACTAGAGGGTAGGGGGAATTCTCTATGTCCTACTAAGAGGGAGGGGGAGAGTTTGATGTGAATATCTGAAGTGACTCACTCAAGGTTATACAGCAAGTCAGTAGCAAAATGTGAAGAAAATACTTGTTTCCTTGAAAGAGTGATATTCACTTTTACTTGTTCTCAAACCCTCTTCATTTGTGGCAATGTGAAACCAGGCTGCTGTCAAATAACATCTCCATTTCATAGCATTTTTCACAGTGCCTTTTTTGACTGAGGAGCTGCAGTCCAGCACTAGTCTTTATTATTTCTGCAATAATGGGACTCTGATAGCAGAGTACATTTCACATCGGTGATTTACTGTCTCCATTACAGCGTGACCCAAAAGCTGTAACTCCTCTGGCAGGGGCTGGGTTTTGGAAGTGCTCCAGGGCCACAGCGCAGCTTCGAGGCCAGCTCAGGTTCTCTAATCCTGTGTATTTTTCACCTGGTTCGATCACTTCCAGCTTGTGCGGAAAGTATCAGGAACGTTTCATAAAGAAATGGCCTTTGTTTCGGTAATGCTGATAAAGCTGCTGCTGCAACTGAAACACGCACTGAGCTGTTACAGTCTTCATAAGTAATTTTTCTCTTGCTTGCACCGTGGATAAGGCCACTTCTTAAGTGTCAGACAGCAAATGAAAGCACCATGTGTTTGCTGTGCAACACTATTGGTTGGCATTGCTGGGTTAATATTATTTCCTTTGGTTTCTGGCACAGTGCTTCCTACACCACAAATAGCATCTTCTCCATGTTTCAGTGGGTGGTCAGTGAGTTTGTCAGTCTAGACATAAACTGTCTAAACAAAATTATTCCATACAAGCTATAATTCCTTATAAAAGAAAACCAGAAAAGTTACAATAAGTAAGGACCAAGTCACACAATAGGGCCATACTGTGGGCAGTACCCGAAGGCTCTGGAAAGCAATCAGGTGTAGGCATGTCTGAAGGCATCTGACTTCAGGATCTGATCCAAGGTGAAGGGGATGGTGAGTCTCTCACAACATGTGCCAGAAGAGGGGGTGACAGGATGGCTGTCCCAGCCCCATGGGGGCTGGAGGCCACCCTGCAGCTTCTCATGACATTTACTCCATCCCTGCAGGCCTCTGGGCAGCGTAAGCATGTTAGCGTGATGGGAGAGGGACATGTGGGGAGGCATCCAGATAACGCCTGGCCCTTGCAGACCTGTGGACTGAAAAAGGCATGTCTGCTACATGGGATTTGAATTTTTGCATAAAGAGTAGTTGTTAGTCATTTGCACTTGGGTGCTGTAAAGCTCAGGTCCCTGTTCTTGGGGAATGCTCGCCCTTTCACTGCCCTCGGCACCCCTGTAACAATTTCTCCATAACTGAGCATCTTGCTCCACTGGTACGTGTGTCCAGAGAACAGTATGCACCGGCTCAGTTTTGAGTAATGGACAAAATAAAGTTCCTGTTGTTCTATATTCAGTTTGTACCACTTAATGAATTTTAATTCAGAGACTGAAATTAAAAGCCAGGGAAGTTTGAGGGCCGTGGAAAGTCTTTACAGTAGCTCAGTTCGGTGCCCATATGTGCCTTGCGGTTTTACATCAACTACAGCTCCATTAAATGTCATTCTGGAAGCTTAGCTTCTTTGCTTCGTACTGCGGGTGTTTGGCATATCTGATATCACACGTGGTATCTACACAGTTAAGTGGTATTAGTATGCTTTTTAATAGAAATTGCTGATCTTAGGACAGAGGAGATACAAACAGCTAGTAAGCAAACAGATGCTTGATCTTCATACTGGAGGATGTTCATGAGAAGACCCAGGCGATGTGTCAGAACGTAATTTTCCCTTTGTCTGGTGTTATCCCCCTTTTGGGTGTATAGTAGTTGTTCCTGACAAGGACGTTTTAGCCCTGTGGCTTTGGCCTAGCAGGTATATGCCACCCCAGATAGGTTCTCCCTATGACTGTGTACTGTATTGGATTCAAGCTAATTTATTTATTCTCTCCTTTTTTTTTTTTATACTGCGCCATGACTGTGTACTGTATGTGATTCAAGCTAATTTATTTATACTCTCTTTTTTTTTTTTACACCACCCAGTCCTCAAGTATCGGCATATGCCAGGGTTCGATATTGCATTGAACTGCTCCATCTAGGCATCAAATACTGCAAATAAGAGAATGTGCTTTAGTAATCTTAGTGGACTGTGACTTCTTGAAATCAATAGCTCCCTTTCAGTACAGTTTAAACTGCTTTCTATTATGTGGAGCTTGACGCAGTAACACAGAGATGCTTAAGATGCTGATTGGGCTGATCTTTGAGCAGCGGGTAATGTAACAAGATATCTTTCTGAGTACAGGGGACAAGAAAACACATGGTGCTTTATTTCTAAGAGAAAATCTATTGCTAAGGTTGACCCAAAAGCAATTAGTGCTTCATTTAATTGAATCGGTGAATTCACCTGTGCAGTCTATTAAAATATTATACAGAGATAATTTAGGCTCAATTTAGTACAGCTAGCTGAAGGGTTATGGAGTTTTATAATGGACTACCTTCTATCTACCTGCTGAGTGGATGCTTAATCTTAAGTGAAATAGCAGAGCATCCTGATAGTTCAGCCAGAAATACCGCCTTGTGGCAAAGCTGGACTTCTCCCACTACTGATATGGCTACTCTCTTTCCAGAATCATTAAGCTGTTGTGTTTCTGGGGGTAAATGGACACATATAAATAGGTCATTGTCCTAAATCCAAACAGCTGGATTTTTCACCATTTTCAAAGAAAAGCTCAAATGATATCTTGTATAAATTGTGTAAGAAATAGTCTTTAGTAAATTGAACTGAAAGGGCTTTGGTTGTGCTGCTGAGACTTTCCTTTGTTTAAAAGGCATCTTCCGTCACAACCAAAATCACTCCAGTATATAGTGCTTTTCTTCTCCCTGCCCCGGTGTGTGCTACTTCAGGCAGAGCTTTCCCACTATCAAAGAAGAAAGAAGAGTTAGATGGCTGTAACATTTATTGAGAGCCTTGCTGTGCTAGAAGAAGTACCCTTAGCTATGCCTTACTTCTGCTTTGAAGGGCATCACTGGAAAACTCCAAGGGAATTCATAACAGGATATTTATTACATACATTGTTGTGCGTACCCACAAACTGTACTTCAAGTTCTGTTACATTTCCTTCTTAATGGAACATAATTCACAATAAATGGATGCCTTGATCCTCTCTGTACGTATTGAACACTGTGCAGGGTTCAGAATTTATTATAACTTTCTGTATTGATCTGCATTTCAGAGTCCTATAAAGAAAAAAAATGTACAGATCAGCTAGAATAGAAAAGATATTCAGCAAAGATATTCAGCACGTATGTTTACTACAAACAGTTTTTGTAGGTTTACAAAGATTTGCAGTGGGAGTGTTTCCCTCTTCCCTCACGGCTGACTCTCTCTCCTCTCCCTCTTTCCGAGGTCAGTGAATAACACAGTCCAAGGCCGTCTTTCCACATGTGGCGTGACTATACTGGTATGGCACAGTACTGTGCTGGATTGTGTAGCTTTGTGCTGCAGAGCCTTGTGTACGTGCGAATCATTCTAGGATCCTCACATGGGGAACTTTACATAGATAGAAAGCATTTCTGTTTCATCTATCAAAAACCTGCTCAGGGCTGTGGGACCAAACACATCTTCTTTTTTTGTGCTAAATCAGGCTTCGTTTTTCTCTAGTCTTTTTAATTGATGCTGCAAGGATGTATAAAGAATAAATGGTAGAATTAAGCAGAGCTGGACCTCTCCAGCAGTGTGATAACCTTTTGTGCTATTAGAAGTGCCATGGCCCTTTGAGCTACTTTATAAATCTTTTACTGGTAGATATGGAAAGTAGAGAAGGGAGAGAAAGAGTAGATAAAAACTATATTTGGCAATGTGTCTGCTTCTACAAGTAGCTCATCAGATGCATGCTAACTAGGTCAACTTTGGTAATAATCTGAACCAAACTGTTTATTTGTTTGTCTTGTAATAGTGCCTAGGCAGGAGCCACAACTCTGCATCTACAGGTAATCTAGTAAGGGCAAAAAGGCTTAAAAAACAGATAACCTAATTACACTGATTAGTATCACTATGTGCTACTTACACATTTGTTACTTAGGCACAGGTCCAGCCACAGTTTTTTTCCTCTATATGATTTATTTTTGCTTGTTTTCTTCTAGATTCATAGAATAATGAATTTCAACTTGCTGGGTACTCATTAATGGTGCCTTGTGTCATAAGCACGCTTGAAAATAGAGGTTCTTTACATCTTTTCACCTAGGTGGAAAAGAGCTTTTTCAGTAGTAGCACATAATTTTCCATAGAGAAATAGTATTATTTTCATCACTGTGTGGCATGTTTCTGCAACAGCCATGGGAAATAAGCCCTGAAATCAAAACGGGTAACTGAGGATTAAATTACTGTATCTTTTTACTGTTAAAGAAATAACAAACCATAAATAACAAGTAATTGATGATAAGTATATCTTCAGTGAATGATAACACACAAGACACGGGGCAACATCTGTGAGGTTCTTAGTATACTGTGTACTGGTTATATACATTTTTAGAATGTTTAAGTAATCTGGGTAGGCAATTGCATAGTTATTGTGTGAATGTTCAGGGTTAAGGATTTGTATACTGCAGTGTATCTGTGCTAGAATGGGTTTGCCTGAATCGTCTCTGTCTTGTAATCATGGTCTTCGTCTCAAGTCAGCTGGTTATGTGGTCAAGGGAGCAAATGGTTAAAACCAGTTGAAGTTAAAAAAGGCCTATAAGTGGTATTTTTGGAAGTCTTTCATTACAGAAATGCTTCTGGGTTGAGTGCCAGCAGAAGATTGCTGCATCAGATCTGAAAGCAGTAATACTAATGTTGCTATTAGGTAATGATAATGTTATATACTATAATACTTATATGACTTTGCACTAGCTTATGTGCTGAAAATTGGAACGGTGCAAAGTGGTTGCATTGTACATTTCCCTTTCTTAAATAATGTGATTGTCATCTTCTTTTCTTTTTCTCCCCTCTTTGTTATAGGGGAATTTTAGTCATGACAACAAAGGCATATTCCACTATATAACCATTACACTCTCCAGGGATGGGTTTATAGCAGGCTCAAATACACAGGGAGGCAAAGTATAATGGCCTAACATCAGAGAGCATTGGTGTGCTGAGCCCCATGGGATGCACATGGGAAGGAACGTGTTCACAGTCATAGAAGCCAATCCATCTTGTTTTAGCACTGATGTGATGCGAGCTGGTGGTAAATTTGCATGAGGTGACTTGCACAACCATCATTTGTGGAATGTTTTCAACACAAATGCAGGTCTTCAGCAAGGTGCCTTGTTAGGGTTTTTTGTTTTTTTTCTTTAATTCTTTCAGGATCTAGTATCCATCACTTATTATTCACGGAGTTAGAGAAAACTGGTGCTGAAGCTGCTTAAGTAGCACAATCATATTCACGGATTTTTGTTTTCGTCATTCAGGATTGTGAGTGGGAGGCTATTAGCATTGCTGCTTGAAGAATACGTAAAAATGTGAATAAAAGGTAATCACTAAACATATTGTCAATATGTAATTGACAGTGGTTACAGTGTTTAAAGAGAAATATGGTCTTCTAATTGTTCCTTAGGTTATAAGGATTACTCAAAATTGCAGCTATTCACTGAATATACCATGAATATTTTATTGAAGTAAGAGACAGTGAATATTGTGGTCAGATAGGAACCTTGTCTGAGTGATACGATCTACAAGTAGCATTCAAATGCATGAACTCTGGCTTTTGTACAGCTTTTCTACTAACTATGCAAAGTGTGCATGCACGTGTGAGTTTTTTTACTTACTGTCAAATTTTTGAAGGAGATAATGCTAACTGTTTGGTCAAGCTACTTTTTTAAGGGGAGCTGGATGAAAGACCCATGTAACTAATACAATTATTATAATGCATTTAAACTAGTCTCTAGCTGAGTCCTGAGCATGTTTCCACTTTGTCACAGGTGACAGTCGCTGCTCACTGCCAGCTTGTGAAATGTGGCTGCAATATTGATACAGGCTGGATAAGCACTAGCAGGACATTCTCAAACGAG
The DNA here is from genome assembly GCF_000690835.1 of Fulmarus glacialis. Taxonomy (NCBI): domain Eukaryota; kingdom Metazoa; phylum Chordata; class Aves; order Procellariiformes; family Procellariidae; genus Fulmarus; species Fulmarus glacialis. The sequence continues at coordinate 10,548 of NW_009187723.1, forward strand.
AAGGAAAGGGAGAAATGGGGGGAATAGAAAATCCATTCTTGTATAGTGGATCACATAAGGATCTAATGCAAGTAATTTTCAGATTATGCATCTTCCTTTTGTGTCCTTATGCTGGGGGGGAGGGGCTTAAACGTTGTATGTTTATCATTCTAATATGGTTGCAAAGACAGAAAAGGTACAGCTTAGCTCTGTGTGAAAACTAAGAAGTTGTTTTAAGCGTGCTCAAGATTTCTCCAGTTTCCACCAGTTTTCCCCCACTTCATGTAAACCCAAACATAAAGCATACTTGAAATGCCGTGCCTGATTTATAGCCTTGAAACTCCTCGTACATATCCCTGATGCAAAACCTTCAGTACTCTTAGGAACAGCACTGACATATGTATCATGGTAGTTTTTAGGGAGCCCAGTCAGCAGTTCAGACCTCATATAATTGATCCTGGTTTGGTTAGAACTGAACACAGACTCAGCCAAAAGGTTAATAATGCATTTTCTAATAATTTTGATTTGATTTTTTTTTTTTGTAGCATAACTCAAACCCAGATGTGCTTTGATTCCCAGCTCTTTCCCAAACTCTTACAATAAAACTCTTTCCTACTTTCTCCTCACACCTCTCAGGAGAACCCTCTCTGTCCCACCTCTGTTTTCCTTCCTTTCTTCTTTATGACACAATCTTGTGATTTACAGCCATCTTTTTTTTCCAGAAACACCATTTTTCAAACCCTTATCATTGTTCCTATCTGAAGAGGTTGCCTTTGAACAAGTGGGGCTGCTCCCTGTCCTCTGTTCCTGGGATACCATCTTGCTTTGCTCGGCTCAGTACGACTTTTGACGCCGGACGTTAACTTCTATCCCGTCCCAGGGGAGGGCGGTTTGGAGTGTCTCGGTGCCTGCGGAGCAATACTCCCTGGTACAGCACAAACATGATGCTGCCATGTGTCCTTTTCATTCACTCAGTGCTACCATAGAAGAAAGGAAGCCACATTCCTCACTGCCATGTAAATACTATATTAGACACTGCAGTGAGGCTTTGAAATGTTAATACCCCCTCTAACGCAGCCAGCTGACAGAGTGTGCTGGTTTTGTTTCGGTTGTGACTCAGGCTGTCGCAACAGGTCCTGGCAGAATTAAAACAGCTGTGAGCGGCCTGCAGGTTCCTGGGTAGTAAGGGCATGTACGGCATTTTACAGCTACCATTTTGGGATCATTTTAACTGGTGTTTTAGAAGGGAGAAAACTACTTGGGGGGCGACTTTGAAGGATGGCAGCTGTTTTAGAAAGCAATGGCGGAGCCCCATGCTCTGCTCATGGATGCCAGCTGCCAGCTTGCCTATCAGCCCACAGCGGCGAGGTGTAAAATGGCTGACTTGCGGCAGGCTCTCAGCTAACATAGGCCCAGTTGCGGAGGCGCGGGAGCACGCACGCCACTCATCAGCCTGCAGCAGGGGTGGATGGGCTCCTGCCACCTCTCACCGCTGCAGGAGAAGGAAGGAGGCTGGAGAGGGGTGGTTTTCCACCTCGGGCTAAAGGGATGCTTGATCGCCTGGCGAGGAGACAGGAGGGGGACAGGAGTGAACAAGAGTGGTCCCGGCCCACCGAGAGGGGTTAGAGGGCGACAGGCCAGGATGAAGGAAGGGGCATCTCTCGCAGCAGCACCTTCAGCTGGGAGGAAAGACCCTGGTGATGACTGTCCCTCTACCTTCTCTTTCGCCACCTCTTCTTGGGGAAAAGATTTTTTTTTTCCCCCTGGCCTTTTGTTCTCTGATGACTCCTTCATGCCAGCCTTTCATTTTAATGATAGCATAGCAGTGAAACCAAGTCACATCAAGGCCTGAAGGTTTCCAGCTTTAATGTGTAATGAAATGTAAAGAAACCTGGCAGGGTCTGACATGTTCTCAGTCTCCTGAGAGAGGGACTTGGGAACTGAGCTCTGGGAATCAAGTGTTCAGACCAGCTGTGCTTTCCAAAGCAATTAATTGTTTTGATTAATATTATTTTTTCCCTCCTTCATTTCCCATAGAAATTGGGAAGATTGACCAAGATATATATAAATACAACACTCCAGGATTCACTGGCTGCCTATCAAGAGTACAGTTCAACCAGATTGCTCCACTCAAAGCAGCTCTGAGACCTACCAACGCCTCCTCTCACGTCCACATCCAAGGAGAACTGGTGGAATCCAACTGCGGAGCATCTCCACTCACCATCCCACCAATGTCGGCTGCTACCGACCCGTGGCACTTAGACTCAGGTAAGCTGGGGTTCGTGCCACATTAGCTCAGTGGAGCAGTTCAGAGAAGAAATACACCCACCTTCCTCCGTAAGGAAAAATAAAACTGAGTGGATGTGATTGATAGATGACTGTAGGACTATAATCACATAGGAAATGCAGAGCTGGAATGACAGAGATTTGCTATCACTTCTAAATGCACTTACAGGGTATTTTCTTTGCCTTTTTTTTAATATTCTGTTTTATTTTTCTTTTCCTTAAGTCTTACACTGTTTGAATGTTGAGTTTTGACCTAGCTGGTGTGATAGCACTTTCTCTGTAGTATTGTGTATGTAGTCAGCAAAAGGTTGCAAGTACAGTAGCATTTCTTATGCTGTATTCTTAATAAGTGAGTATATTGTAGTGAGCTTCATACAAAAAAAGTAAATCTAATTTTAGGCATAAATACATTTATATAAAGTGCTGATTTGTTTTCTGAAATGTCTGCTTTCCTTAGGCCATGTTTAATGGGAAATCCCATTAGTCATGACAGCATTCATCTCATGCTGAAAATGCTGGAAAACCAAAACAATTTGCTGATCGCAGCAATCTCATCCTGCTTTGTGACTGACAATCTTTGAAAGTATACATTGTGCCTAACTTTAGAGGGTTTTTTTCTGTCTTGCTTCTTGAGTGTCAGGTAAATACTTTAAAAAAAAAATAAATCTGTTCCCTTTAGATTTGTAGGGTCAGGTGTACGTTGACCCCTCACTTGTGTTTTGTCCTCATTCTGATTTCACTTGTAGCGGTGTAAATCAGAACCTGTCCTGGCAGAGTTGATGGGTTTACAGTGGTATAAAATTAAAATACTAGAGGAAAAACTGGGTCCATAATAATTTTGATACCAATTAATCTTTGCCTATTGTGTTTGGGGATGCATCCGTCTGCCAGTTTTTATATGAGAGGGAACAGGTATATATGTCTGTCTTAGAAGTATGTGCCAAGGTCATACCTTTGGGTTTTGGATTTTTTTTCTTGCAATGTCAAGGAACTCCTTGCAGCATTTCCTTTCAGCTCTTCTTCAGCAGAGAAATAGGGCAGATGTTTGTAAGGAGAGGCAGATATTCTAGGGCTGAGGGTCCCAAGCATTGATAGAAGCAGTATCATGCTCTAGAACCTGTCACTCCCTCCTTGCTGCCATGCCATTGTAAGATTTCAGTACATCTCTTCCCTGTTTATAACATGCAATCTCCTGCTTGAATTTTTTCATCACAAATTAGTAGTCCCTTTCTTCTCTGAAATTATTAGGTCAGTTTGTACCTGAAGGTTATGTTCTGTGCTCCTCTTTCTATACAAGCACATTTCCTGAAGGATACCTCACTGGCTCATGTCTTTAAAAAGTGTGCCATGAACTTCTTGAGGATGCACTGCTGCTGTGAATCTTGTGCAGCTAATGGGTTTTGGTTGTTAATTTTGGTTGGTTTCTTTTTTCTACGCTTAATTCGACTGCAAGCTAGTAAAAGACTATGGCGGGATTTACTCAAGGTATTTGAACTGTTCCAAATAGCTCCTGATGTTAAAAGAAGGAGGTCCTGTTTGTCTTTGACATGTGCTACTACGCTTGTCCTTGTTGGCTCAGTCTTGTCTTGAAAACTTTTGCTGAGTTGATTCAACTTTGTTGACCTGACTGATTACAAATTTACATATTTTCTTCTGGATTAATTGTAATACTTGGTCATGGAGCCAGCATGAAGGGTATCAGGGAACATACAGCATGCAATTAGGTTGGCTCGAGCTGTCTGTTAACTTCTGCCCGGTAAAAAAAGTCTCATTGCTATAGGCAGACTTGACTGTTTCAAGTCATGACAGACAGAATGCAGGTGACCCACCTTCATTTTTGGTGATGATAAGCTTTAGTAAGACTGGGAGCTAGGGACCCCTCCTCTTGTCCTCTCCAGAGCTCCGCAGCAGTAGAGGGAAAAGATCATATTGCTTTAAAGACTTCTAGTGAGGGACTGCTGTACACTGAAGGGAGCAACAATGTCAGGTGAGTTACGGTAAAAAGAAATTTCACAGCACGGGAGTGGTGTTTCACCAGGGCAGGAGTGAAAGGACATTCAGATGTGGGTGAAAAATTCCTGACTTTCACTCTGGGTGACATTTCCATGATACAAAGAGGAGGTATCACAGCCACTCATTTATCGGTATCAGGTAAGAACAACTCTGTCTTTGTAAAAGTATCTCTGGTGGTCTGACACAGCTAGCTCTGTTTCAGTCTCAGGAAAAATATATACTGTAGACTGTGTAACCTTGCACACAGGTGATCTTGATGACTGGTAAATGAAAATGTTCGGGTTTAGTGTCACTTTGCATTATCAGATTGACAGTTTTCACTGAAGATTTTTTTATGTTTCCTAAACCCTACTAGAAGATTTTATAACACAAATTGTGTTGAAAGAGAAAATGGAAAAATCAGAGGTATAAGTAGTGGTTCCTGTTGGCTCCAGAGCTGGAATAGTCTCAGTACTCTCAGTGTGAATTTACTCCTTCACTAAACCAGCTGAAGGGGCGAAGACAAAAAGCTCTTTTGAAATTCACAGAAGCACTTGTAGTGGTGCTAAAGCAAAAACCACACACACTCTGCCACAAAGAAATGGTTGCAAAGAACGTGGCTTTGAAAGCAGCAGTTACTGTCTACAGGGTTTCTCATTTCAAACATGTTTTTATCGGTAATTTTTATTGTTATGTCACCTATTTCATTTTAAATAGATCTTAACAAAACATGAGAGTTGAGGATGGGTGGTTTGTAGTGAAAAGAAAAAATCAGGAAAAATTTTGTGGGAAGTATCATAGGGTTTAAATCTCATTCAGTGACATACTTCACACTCATCCCGATTCATAGTTTGAGTTAAGTGTAGATTTGTAGCTTTGCTTCTCAAATACTGTGGAATTGAACATTCAGGATTGAAAAATGTTGCAGGAGGGGATCAAAGATAAGTATCTAAATAGGACAGATACACCAGACAGCAAATGTAATGATCCTTTCACCTCTAAACTGCAGTGCTGGATCAGACCTTACGGATAATTACTAGATGTTAAGCAGGTTCTGCCTGACGGGTGACCTACATGGAATGTTTGCCTTAAACTCTTCTATGCAGTTACTGCATGGACACCTCCTGCTAGCTGCAAAACATTTTGGATGCCCTAACAGAGAGGCTAAAGGGAAGATCATAAAGACACACATCAGTCACTTGCAGTTGACCCTTAGAGGCAAGTTCAGGGATTTATCAATAAGAAAATTTGATTTGCTCCCCAGACAAATGGGCCATACAGCTTCTCGGTTCATTGTCTTGCACTTTCTGTTAGCCTTGAATTCACATGTATTTCACATTTACAGTATTAGTTCTTTTTAAATTTCTTTGTCATTGTAAAAATACCACTTCCCTCCCTCCCCACCCCTGGCTGGCATTTTGCCATGATACTGGGACATTATCTTAAAGCATTATCTTGTTCAGCTTGTGAGTATTCTTACAATGCATAGTCTTCTCATGTTGCTATGGTGATCCTTTCTTGGTGGTGATGAAGTGCAGGAATTCAACAAGTCATTCTTTTCTAGAAGGTGACTTTCTGGTGATTTAAAAAAGAAGTCAATAATCAAACCAAAGCAGATCATCTCTATAGTTCCCTTCCTGTGTTTTCCTCCCATCTGTATTATCTCAGTTCATGTCAGACAATCCAATTTGCCTCCATCAAAAGGAGTGTAGAAAGGAGGCAAAAAAGAGCCTGATCAATGACCATGTATTTAAAAATTACATGTCCTACCTTTACATGTGGTCTAAACACAGCAAATTACCTGTCTGGCATACATTTCAAAACAAAAGTTATAATTGCGTGCCTTTAAGTATATTAGCGTGTATTTTAATATCTGTTACTGTAGCATATGTTAAAAAAAAAAACCTAATCACCAAGGATTTTTTTAATGTGTCTCAGTTCAAATTAGCTAAGATGTATGTCACTGATAACTGACACCTTGCTCATTTTAGAGAAGCAAACAAAAGCCCAAACAGATGATTATTTTTGTAGTAAATAAACTCCCACACCTAAAATACCTTGTACTTAAAATCAGAAGATGCGTATTATTGGGGTGGGGTTGTTCAGTTTGTGGGTGTTTTTATCTAAGATAAAGGTTCTGCAGTTTACTAACAAAGTTTCGCTTCCAAACTTTTCTTATTTATATAAAAAGGATAAAAGAAACCTACTATATGTATGTACCTCTCCATTTTTAGGTAAAATGTGCTCCAGCTTGCCAAACTACCCAATCTTGAATTTAGTAAGAGCAAGAGATACCAGAAGAGGCAAGGTACATACAACAGTTGACAAACCATGCTTTAGCACCTCTGAGCTGCCATGGCACTATGTAGCTGCAAAATGCATTTGTTCAGAATGGCATCTAGAGTATTTAACGCGGGATTTAGTTAAACCCATATTAGCTTCAACATATTAAGAATTAAATGGAGCAGGATTAAATGCTATGTCTGCAATGTTTTTCCAAGTGGTGTGACATTTTTCTGACTGTACATATTTAAACCCTAAAAGCTCTTTGTATTTGTAGAAGGTGAAAGGCCTTGCCTTTTAAGAATCAACAGCTTACTTTGAAACCTATATTGAGCATGTCTGGTAAAAACATTGTATGAAGACATGCACCGCTGTCATCAAGATTAAAATGGCTGCCTGCAGGATTAGCTCCCTTTTTGTAACAAATTCATCCCTCTTCCTTTAACAAGTGATGGCAGGAGAAGAGAGTGGGAGGGCTGAATACTGGCCATATGATCCACGCTCACCTAATTGGCCAACTAATTATCTTTGTCAAGCAAAAGATAGCAGTTGATTTCTGGACTAAGAAAAAGTGTCACTCGTGTCACTGGTGACAATGCTGAAGGTCACCTTCTGGATTCAGATGCCATCGGTTGGGTTGCCATCCTGCCCTCTGACCACAGGTACCCACATCTCAGAGGGCAGAGCGGCAGCATCTGAGGAGAAGCTGTGTCAGACGTGCACGGGTACGGATGTGGCTACGGAGATGCGAAATAGCTCTCGCCCTTGTCAAGGGCTTGTTACAAATGACACAGTGGGAAGGAAGGATCAAAGGTGTTACTTGCTGGAGGGTGGCGATTCAGCCTTCAAAATGGTCTTAGGTTACAAACATATGAACAAAACGGTCATCTTCTGGCCACAGACATTAAAAGAGTCCTGTATGCATCAGTGAATCCAACAGCAGGAGGATTAAAGCCAATGATAACGTGTGACGCAGCACTCATTCTCTCCTCCAAAGGACGTCAGGGGAGCAGGGTCACTTCTCACAGGCTTCCTGCAAGGGGCAAACAAGTCCAGGCAGGAAGGATGGATGAGGTGCACCGCTTTTGTTCATGATGCAGTCTTACGCATCTAAATTTGATCTCCTAGGTGTTAGCAAAATTAGAAATGGATGTGAAGGCAATTGCTAGAATAAAATGATGGTCCTCCTTTTTCAAGCATAGCAAACAGGATTAGTTACCTGTACTGCAATCAGAGAATTATGCCAGATTCTCTCTTTGAAGTTATTGATCACTCGAGGTGGTGGTTTTTTTTTTTTTAATTAACATGGCATGTAAACATTGGGAGGCTCTTTGTCTCCCAGTAAGCTAGTTTAATATTTATACTCCCTATACAAGAGACGGAAGATGCACTTGCAACCTGCCTTGCAGGCTAACAGATTCTTCCACTGCCAGATTTTGGTGCATTTCTGTGATCAAGTTTCCTCTGCTGAGAGTGACCAGCATTCATCCCCAATTCTCCCAATACAAATATTGTCTCAGAAGTCCATGGTCTTGACCTGAGTTGTTTTCAAACAGGAAGGTGGCATTTTTTTCAGATAGTAGGGGATTAAGTCTAGCAGAAACTCATAGCTCAGTTTCTAAGCACCAAGTGTTTTTTGCAAGCAAGAAGGTAAGTGTTAAACATTGACATGCAACAGTTTCTATTTTTCTCTTCCCCATCCAGCAGGGAAGAGCATCTGTCTGAAAATTTGGCACAATCAGTGTTTCATCCTTAAAGGGCTTAATTATGGTGCTTGAATTACTGTAAATCTCTCTATTGATTGGGAATAAAAATGCCTCCCTCAGTCTCATCTAGTTCCTTCACACAATTATGCATAGCTTTCTCTTGTCGTTAAGAATATATAATTTCAATGTGAAATTTCTGACGCTCTGTCTAGTGTATCAGACAGCTGACAGACTGCCAAGCTTGTAAATTCTTCTGGCATTCATTGAGAGACCAGCATTGTAGCTATTTCATAAGCACTGATTTGAATGTTAATGCTTCTACCTAACGTCAAGACAAGAAGGTGATAATACTAAAAAGAGAGTGTTTTCCATCCTCTGCAAAGACTGTATTTTTTCCACAAGTACTAACTTTAACTAGGAACATAGGGATGGCATAAATTAGGAAAAAAATGGAGTAGGGAGGGAAGCATTTAGGTGCCTGAGCACTTCATGTGACTGCCTTCTTTTTCCTTTACTTAGGCTGAAAAGCATTTCAGTTCCTGTGTAAGATGTTATTTTAGATTACAGTCAGGTAATTACAGCTATTAAAGTTTATTTCAGATTTAAACTCTCCAGTCTGACCCATTCCTCATCCCCAATCCAAGCCTCTTTTTTCATAAGGGGATGAACGCTAAAAGTGCAGAACCTGATCTTGTTCCTATTCTGGCTGTGAGAAGCCCTTTCTTCCAATGACCTCAATTAAGAGAGTCCATCATTTTTTTTTCTCCTTTTTTGTAGCTGTCATAAGTTTACAGGCTTGTTTGGTATTCTTGTTCGCTGGGTTGGATTTTTATTTTTGGTTTTTTGTTTCTTTCAAGTATTCCCTGTGGGTCCATTTTCAGCGATTAGCTATATACAGCTAGGCTTTGATCAGCACTTAACTCTACTGTTCCTTTGAGAGCACTGAAGCGTTTCATATTCTACATTAATTATAAAAGGAAGTATTTGTTTGTCTTCCTTAACAGGTGAAATGTAAGCACTGCTCATAAAATTTTCATGAAAGTGATAGCTTAGGCCGGCATGACTAATACACTAGCAGTTCTTGTCTGGAGTCGTAGTGAGACCCAGGGTCGGACAGACGTTACTACCAGGAATTAAAAGACAGATGAGTTTAGGTCTTTGATGAATGGGGCTGCTCTAATGTGCTGCAAATCAATTGGAAATTTGGCAGAGCCAGAGTAGTTCAAAATACTACTTCTGAGACAGAACTTGCTGAAGTTCAAACTGCAGATAAACACAATCCAAAAGTGATCCTAAATGTCTGCTCCACTTTTAAAATAAGGAAGGAAATTCTGTAGTATACAGGTACTAGTTACTAAATTTAAAAAGTGTTTCGGTCTTGGGTTCCCACTACTTTGTACAATTACTTGCTTGCGTGCAAAAGAAAGTGTAAAAGTTACTACTGGGAAAGTACAAAGGGGGAAGCAGGGTAGAATCACCTAACCCGTCCCAACAGACAGTGCAGGAATGTTTTCCTTTTTCGTATTTCATCCAGGACTGATTTTGGGGAGTTTAAGCTGCAAGGATCGGTCTCCTAATAAGACACAAGTTTTTCTGTCCCTTTGCTAGGAAGATTGCTTTTTAAGACCAAAAGAAAATATTGTACTGTCCTCTCGGACAAGCCATTCATAAAACTCCATTTCATCCTCTGCTTAAGAGTATGGACAACAAAGTTCGCCTGCAGAAGGGAATTAAAGGACTGATAACACAGCCAATCCAGAAACAACTAGCTTGACTGATTGGGTTTTCGACTCTGGTGTCTAGTGGTGACAATTTGCATTGATCCAGTTCATTGACCACGAAGCGTTCAGTGAATTTTCCCCCAATGCTGCCATTGTTCATTGTTGGCATTTCCATTGTTCACTCCAAAATTCATGCTTTTTTTAATAGAAACATCCAACTACTCTTTCTTCTATAATCCCCACTTACTTTCCCACACTGTTCCAGGCATTTGCATACAGAAGGGCTGTTCAGAGGACAATGTTTCTATTAAGCCATCATTTCAGAGGATTTTTTAATTTATACTCATTTCACATTGGAATAAAAAGACATTATTGGAGAGACTTCACACCAAAAATGTAAAAACAGAGGTTTTGTGTTTTCCGTCATCTCTGTGCCTGTGTCTCTCTCTCAGCAGAACTCACCAGTAGCTGCCAGTAAAAACACTCGAGATTCAGTGAAAAATTCTTAGGAAAAAAAGAAAAATGCCACCCTTCAAAATGTTTTTGATCTAACAGAACGTATCTGACAAAGCTTAGTTTAAATAATTGGTCCAAATAGCACTAATGTGTTGGAGGACTTTTTTGTCATTTATGAAGGTTTTTTTCTGGTTTTGTTTCCTCCCTATCCCCACCAGCCAAGAAGGTTGCAAAGGATTGAAGAAATTAGTGGATTTTGATCCAATGTTGAGAATTTCATCTTCCATATAATTTGCATTATTGGCGACAGAGAGAAGAAGATGACATTTTTAAAGTGAAAAGCCCTAATTTTTCCTCTAAGCTGCATGTCTATTCTGGTAATTTCAGAATTGCTATATGGGTGTACTTTCTTCCAATATCCTGTAACTCACACCAAAAAAATTAAGTCTGTGACTGTGAAGACTTCTATTTCCATAAAGACAGAAAAATAGTTCATATTAGGGATATACTTGTAACCCTCTAACACTACAGTTGAGGCATCACTAAAAATTCAGGGAGTAATGATTGAACCCATATAGCATGCTAAAACAAAAATGACCTTTTACAAACAATATGGTTAGTAGTATCTTTTAAATATTTTGTGGTTGGGTAAGTGTGGGTAATTTTTTTTAAACTTGGAAGCGTTTAATATTAAAAATAACTTCAGCTAAATTCTAAGTTCTATACTTAAGCTGATGTCAGTGGGACTTTAAGTAAACTCTATTAACATAGTTTAATGCTAAACAGTTCTCCCTCAGAATCTGCTCTCAAATGCCTAGAAAAGCAAGAGTAGGGGTAGTTTTCCTCCTTTCTCTGTTTTCAGCTTGGAGAAGTAGGAAAAAAAATAGATGTATTAATTTAAAAAAAAAAAAGATAGGAACTTTCAATACAAAATTTGCCCTGGCAGCATAAAAAGACACAGCATTTTTAACACTGCTTCAAATTTTTTTCTTCTTTTTCGGAATTGCTGAAGTTTACTTGTCATGGGAGCTCTTCACAGAGCCACACTCAGGAGGAGAGCGGTGGGTGGGATGGGCATGGGCAGTGGGATGAGCAAGAAAGGCCGACTGGAATCTATGGGCTGTGATGTTCACCTTTGATGTAGGGCTGTGTAATGGAGTTGTTTACTCGTGCTCTGTCATTTCTATGCGTGTGTTTAGAGCTTCTCTTGTAATCCAGTCCCTTCAGGAAGGGGAATGCGACTGTGACTGCACATTAGTTTCTGCTATCAAGAGTCAAGCAATTAGTTTCTGTACTTACGTCTGTAATAAGGAGTGCTCTGTAATTTCAAACCGTAGCAGTACAGTCTCACCTGACCGGCAGAGTTGACATAATTTGACAAAACGCAGCCAGAGAGCTTGCTTTTGTTTTCCTCTGTGTTATGGTCCTGTAGAGAAATGTGTTACTGAATGGATCTAGTGTCCAACACTTTCTCAAAATCCTAAGGCGTCAGTGAGTGTTTGCTCTCTTTGCAAGCTCAATTCCTGGATGCCTGGCTGCAAAACATAATTAGGAAGAAGGAGTGGTAGTTCACATCTTTGCTTTTATTTTGTTCTCTCACTGTTCTACTTTTAATCAATGTCTTGATTCCTGGGGGGTTTGTATACCTTGTGATCACCAGATCACAAGTTGTTCTGGTTGCTTCTCTAGTTCGTATTTATGTGAAAACCAGCTGGTCTCAATAATGGGAGAATACCTCTCAAAATTGTGGACATCTGTAAAGCTGAAGGTCACAGCAGCCTTGCAACATGTGTTCGTTGTAGGCTGAACAAACTCAATTTCCAGCATTTCACAGGTTTCATCCATTGTTTGTTTTAGACCTGTGATCACTCCCATCCTTCCTTTTTTGGAGCAAATCTAAAGTGTATCTTCCTTTGTAGTGTGGTGTATTTTAGCTAAGACTTGCCCACTCAGTAAACAAGTTCAGTTAAAAAAATTGCTTCCCACAGCTTATATGTAACACTCCTGGTAGTGTATGTCAAAATGAGATTTGCCATTTACTTTGTGCTTCTCAGTACTGCTCTCTAGATGAAAAGTCTCCCCGTTTGGTTTTGGTTTTCCCCTTGCCTTTCCTGAATAGCCTTTTGCTCATTTCTCTGCCCACACCCACTTTCTGGCCCACTTTTCTACTTTAACAGGGTAATTTTGCATTTCAATTTTGTGATTTTGCAAAAGGCTTTTATGTGGGATCCATTGTAAAAACTCTCCCTCTGAAATTGAGAGATGCAAAATCACGCCTACTATAATGAAGCAAAATTATCATCCACTCTGTTAAATCAACCACATCTGTCATCTTTAACATCTAATCTTAATTATGGTCTGTTTATCCAGTCTCATCTCCCCTTTCCCGTCAGTGAGTGCTGCTGTATTACAGCTGGCTGTGGCAATGACCATGCTGAGCATGCCGGATGATGGTGGGTCTCCTACTGCATTTTTGTGGTCATCTAAAATTTCAAGTGTCATTAAAATGATGGCCAAAACATGGATTTTGCCTGCAGTCAGTCTTTAATCACCCTTTTAGGTGCTGCAAAGTTCCTTTAACCCCATTTACCCTGAGACTAGTAACAGAAAGTTGAAAAGTGCAAAACATAAGTTCAAACTCTGTAGATTTACTCTATGGTTATTGAAACTATGGCCTTGTAAACAGCAGCCCATGAAAGAAAGAGAAAGCAAAGTATGCTGTGTCCTTTTACGTAAGTTAGCTTCAGGATGATCATGTTTGAAGCAAACTCAATGGCCTGCTGTGGGAAGACGGGGTGCGAAGAACAGCATTGCCCACCTTGGATTCTGGAAGGGAACCAGATGAAGTGATGTTCGTAAGACACAGATGAGCTTAGCATTTCCTGGTACAGTTCAATCCGTCCCTACACTAGCTGTAGGTTTTAGGAAGATGACTTTGGTGTATCCTGACAGCACACCGATGCCACAGTTGCATGAGCAGAGGATTTCAGGGAAGTGGCAGCACGTCTCTTGGGCCAATATGTAACTGTTTTCCAGGGCAAATTAAAAGCTCTTTGCTCTGTTCTTTGTATTTTGACTCACACAAGTGAGACCCTGGCTGCTCAGAGAAACCTAGGAAAAATTAAGGAAAAGCTCCCAAGGTAAGGAAACCTTTCCGGTACAGTCCCCAAACTAGATGGGAATCAGCTGTTCGAAAGCAACCTTTGTAGACCAGGTAATAAAGGAGAACTGAATAGTCCTATTCATGGCCTCAGCTAACAATTAGGTAGCACAGTACGTAGACCAAAACTCCTGCAGTATCCTCCCCACACCCACCATATATTACATTCACCATCCACTTGCTGTCCACAGGGGCTTTGCAGGGTGACTACATAGAGTAACTGCAGCTCCGTGGCACCTATTTGCTGTGGGCAAGTCATGGTTTGAAGCTGTCGAGGTACAAGTATCGGGCATTGCGAAAGGGCTTGCTGAGACATGTGCTTAGAATTAATGTCACAGTGATAATGGAAGGATCTGAACAGGAAAAAGGTGTTCCCAGCTGCGACAGAGAAATGAAGGCACACATTTGTCTTATTAGCAACTCACTATGTACTTCATCTGCATATTATAGCCATGCGAGCTAGTTATTATACCACTGTGATTTAGATACCCATGAAACACGAGAGTCAGTAGTAACAATACTAATTTTGCCTGGCCAGTCATTTTAAAACATTTTGGGAGTTACTCTTTACAACCTGTGAATGGGACTCTATAGTCTTCTGTGCTTTTACCAGAGCATCAGTATTACTGTTGCCCCTTTGTCAGCCTGGTCTAATGTATTCTTTCCTTGTTTAGTTCCAGAATTTCAGCAGCAATGGAAGAAAGAATCTCATTAGTTGTCTTCTTGACAAAGTTGCTTAATATTGCCAAGGAATGTGACCGTAGTAAGGTCAGAGATGAATGATCACATGCCTGAATGACATAACTGCTATCTGAAATACCTGCAGTTGGTGTCTGTTGGTGACAGTACTCTGTTGTCAAGCTCACCGTAGTGGGTCAAGGAATGTGCCCTCATACGTCCTCTTCTGCCTAATTGCTGTGGCAGGAGGTACCCTTTTGCAGTTCTTAGAGCCGTGGTCTGTAGCTGTTTCTGATCATTTGAGAAGCTACTGCTGTCCAGAAGAATTTTAAGGAAACTTCCACCTAAAAAAGAAGATAGTAATGAGTTCTTTTCTTCCTCCTCTATCTATCTGTAGTAATACATTCAGTAAAAAACTGGTATAGACACTTCTGCAGCAAAAGGTATTCCGTAATCCCACATTTGGCTGAAATTTTAGATATAATTTTTCAGTCCCAAAAAAACCCCATAATATAAAAGCAGGTCTCCTGCTGACACAAGAGTAACAGAACAGGAATTCATGAATTATGGTGATAATATCTGCCAACACTGCCGTAGGTGCTTTAAGAAAAGATTCATGAGTGTCTAAGCTCGTTTTTTACTACAGCACTCCTAGTTCTCCAGCAGTTGCAGCAGGCACAATATATGCTATGTACAATCCAATCTGATGGTGAACTCTTGTTGAAATAAGTTGTCCCCTGCCCCCGGACACATGTTCCTATTTCCTCTTTGTCAGAGATTAGAGTCTCAGAGTGAGACACGTCTGCTTGTTGATCCAATGGACATCTCTTCTGAGTGTGTATGATGACTAGATGCAATGGAAAGCAGCATTGGATGGAGGCATCAGGGCCAGTTCTAGAAGCGGCTCTCAGACAAGATGGAGGATGTAGCTTCACGTCATGCTTCATGTTCTTCATTATCCTGTGGTGTGCTTCAGTGGCTGTTGAACATCATAAGCTGTGGTCTTCCATCTGCCAGGAATCTGTTGTAGCGTAACTGTTGTGATGTGGCAGCTCGGGAGGGATCATGCTGCCATGAACAGCAGCTGTCCTCTTTCTTCACACTTCACTAGTGCTGTGGTCCTCGAAACAACCTTTTAAAAGAAAATAAAATATACTACTCAGTTGTGAGGGAAGGGGGAACTGTGACCATCACTGATTTTAAGATTTCTTGTGTGGGAACACAGGAGAGCAATTCCAAACCAAGTGGCAAGTGGTAGGACTTGTTAACTGCCTATGGTGCTGCTCCTATGGCAAGGGGCCTCCTTTTGGGTTAGAATGGCAATTTCCTTGCAATTTGGCAAATTGATGCTTTTCTACATAGTGTTATTTGGCTTTAGGATTTTCCTTGAGGTGCAGGGAGGGTAGGTTTAAAGTTAGGGTTTATTTTCCCACTGCCAGCCCTTCCCTTTCAGCGCTGCAAGGATAATATTATGGACCCTGTGCCAAAATGTCTCTGCAGGAAACATTCATAGTCCTGCACAGTAAGGTTCTTTGGAGCAAAATTCACTGATACGGAATCAAGTATTTATTTATCTTTTACATTTTTTAGCCTGGTTTGTTTCAGAGAGATGCAGAAATGCTTTTTTCAGAAGCCAGAGCACCAACAAATGTCAAAGGCACAAGTGCTGCTGGCAAAAACTGCTGGCCAGGCCCGCTCCACTGAGCCCTGAGAAATGCTTTCTTGGTGACCAGCCAAAAACCAGCTGCTCAACACACAGCTGGTTCGACTCTCTCCCAAAGTAGGCACACAGAAGGCTACTCTAGCCCCAAACCTCTTTTCAGGCCACGTGGCGAGCTGAAGCCATTCATTCTTTTGTGCAGCTGCTTTATGATACAAAAGGAACTTTATTATGGATTTTACTCCATGCTAACAGAAAGCCAGTTGAATTCCGTTAGCCAGTTTTTGGGTATAGTGAATGCATCACTGGCCTGTAAAGGCAACTGATTACTTTAATACAATCACCTAATCCATCAAGCAAGGAAAATACAGCTGGGTTTTAAATACTGACCTAAGAAGTAATTCATATCTTTGATTATTTTAACTGTCTCCGGTTAAATACTTTTAACAACATTTTCTCTGTTTCAAAAACAATGCCATAGTCCAGTGGCAAAGAAGGGAATGATTGCAACCTTGGGCTTGCTTAGTCACTGCAGTGTCTAGTAGCTATGTCCGACTATAAAGAAAATGTTGATGATAGGTTTAATTTATGAGATTGCCTTTGAAAAGCCTCTGTGATGTTTTCTGGAGGTTAAAACCAAGACCACCATCCAAATTCTACTTTAAACCTGTACTGATTCCTTCATCCAGCTCTGCCGCAAGGAGTCTCTCCTTTTTAGGTCACTGGCAGGTGAGCGCTGGTACATCTGGCTGTGTCTCCTCTCCTCACCTATCTGCTGGAGGCTCTCCTCTCCCACGGGCTCTCCTGTCTGCCATGCCTCAGCTCCTCCAATTCACAGTCTTGCATCTTGGCTCCAAAGCACCTCCAGCAGCAGCTAAGCTGCGACATTGGGCTTTCTCCTAGTGTAGCAAAGGTGCTGGCACGTGCTTCTTTGGGTAACCTCTCTACAGCTCAGAAAATTCAGCCCCTCACTTACCTTAGACTGTGCAGCAGCAAAAGGGATGGCAGTTTTTCTTTGAAAGAGCTTGCAGCTGTACCCAATGGTGGTCATTAAATCCTCGAAACTTCTGAAGCCTTTCATGGATAGCAGTGACAAAAGGCAAAAATCTCTGTAATAATATGTACGATCACACACATTTGAAAGAAGAGGTTTTGTTTGGTTTTGTGCTAAAGAAACTTACTGAATTTGTGTTAGTAGAGTAACAAAATTACTTCCTGTATTAACAGCAATGCTTACTGAGAGTACCTCCTTTATTTTAATTTTATTTTTGTTAAGAGGAGGAAGCAAGAAGTTCTGAGGGATTAGATTTTTTTTTTTCTTCTTCTTTAGATAAATATCTAGGGATCACAGTTTTCTTTAAATTGTATCTGAGGATGTTGGATGTATTTCTGAACTACTATGTGAAGTTTCACTGCTATTACAACATGAATCTTTAATTCCCTATTTACAGCCAGTGCTGATTTCCCATACAACGGTCAAGCTATAGGAGATGGAGTTAACAGAAACTCTGCCATTATTGGAGGTAGGAAAAATGTCTACTTTTCTAAGATACTTTGCTGTATGACTGTGACAGCTGAATTGCAGTTGGTAACATATTCAAGCTATTTGCTAAGAGCTGACTATGTGGGAAAACTACACCTGAACGAAGTTTGTGTAAGAAATTTGTGTAAGTCCATTCAGGCACGTGAAATGGTGAAATGCTTTGTTCTCACTTAGTTTGTCCCCTCAGATTCAGTTTTAACCAAGTCAAAATACTGATATTCATAATCCACATATTAAACATCCATGTGGGGAGCTACTTTGCAGTAGTTAATTATGTTAATGGAGTAATTAATTTATATGAAATGGCAAGGACACTTTTCCAGTTACAGCAGACTCAGCATAAATCTATGTCAAACACTGTTTGCTCCACCCTTGACAAAAATCCCTCGTGATCCTGCCTTGCTTTTTAGGGGCCAAGTTCTGCTATAACTTATGTGCCGGAGACTCCCATTCAGTGTGATAGGTGATGTTAAGTAATACCAGAATTGGAATTTGAATTAGCATTCCATTGAAGATATTCTGGCCAGCTGCCTCCAGAAACAAGGATCCTGATTAATTTTATGCACATATGCAATTTTCCCTGGCCTGTCCTGTAGTATGGAAGTGTTGCACCATAACTCTTCTGGGAGAACTTTGCCACTGCATCAAATTCTGAAGGCAAATAAAAAAAAGATCAGCCTAATACCTTTCAGTCAGTTCTAAATTCATATAAAATGACATACTGGTGTGGTTTTTGTCATGTAAAACAACATGAGTATAGAAGTACATGCAATCTAATGGAATTTCTTGTTTCTTTTCCCTGGCCCCCTCAAGGGTCTATGTTTCCATATCCAGGTTTAGATTAGTTGCTTTAGTTTTGATTTGCTATGTTATTTTTCCTTTTTAATTTATATTTTTATTACTACTTAAAATTTTTCCTTAATACTTTGAAACCTTACAATACTAGAAGGATAGCATTGCATTCATCAGAAAAATTCAGGCCACACCAGTTAACGAAAGTGGCATAGCATAATTCTGGCTGATTACAAGATTTTTTTAACCTGAGAATTGTATAATGTCTTCATCCTGGAAAATCCTCACGCCTGTAGAGAAGGGCCAAAAAAGGAACAGAGCTGTTTTAGCACATAGTTACCTATGCCTAAGAGGGTAAGATATATGAGACTTCTCCATAATAGGGCTGAACCCAAATAGACCATTGCAGGGGGAGCAATTAAGGATAGGTCTGATAATAAAGCAGTTACATCTGTAATTATGTGGAGCCAGTGCCTAGTGGGTGGAGTGAGCCGAGCCAATTTTCGAGGACATATTGAGGGGCTATGATAGTCTATGATAGATCTATACGGCCATTGACTGGAAAGTATACATCGGTGACTCCATCCTCAAAGCTGTCCAGGCAGTGACATGTCACATTTCACCCCCGTGTTTTGGGAGCACTTGGCACCCTCTGCCTCACGGTCAGCAAAGCTCACCTCTGTAAGTAGGTATTAACGTTGAAGTTTACCTACAGGATGAAAGTCACTAGCAGACTCCACTCTTGTGTGACATTTTGTATATAGTGAAAACTATATATAAATGTTAGAGTAGTGGAAACCAAGCAACTGTGGTGATATTTAACTGCCCAGGTAGCTTCGGCTCAGCTCGGAGGAGTTGTGGGATCCTTTCTTGGTGTCAAAATCTGTTGTTCTCCTCACTGGTGGCATCTTTTCCTTCCTCCTCTGTAGGCGTCATCGCAGTGGTGATCTTCACCATCCTCTGCACCTTGGTGTTCCTGATCCGCTACATGTTTCGCCACAAGGGAACCTACCACACCAATGAGGCCAAAGGGGCAGAGTCAGCCGAGAGCGCCGACGCCGCCATCATGAACAACGACCCGAACTTCACGGAGACCATCGACGAGAGCAAGAAGGAATGGCTTATCTAAGCCCATGGGGACGGGGCCTGGGGTGGGATACGAGCTGGGCCAGGGTGGGACTGGGATGACTCTTGCAGTGGGAAGACAACACTCTGCATCGGACGCTTGAGCACACGTACGGTAAAAAGATCAGCACAACTGGAGGAGCAACTGACAGGAAAATACCACTGAGACTGGAGGAAAAAAGTATCTCAAGCATTTCAGAAAAAATACTTTTTAATGTTTATTTACAGCAAATTGCCCCTTCTGTAGCCAAACAACTACAACAAAGAGCAATTTTGCAGCTTCAGCATTGGTTAAACTTTTCAGTAATACCTGTCTATTTCTCTGTGTGTTTAGAGGTGTTCTGGATACCCGCGACGAGAAATGGGGCTGGTTTTTTACATTTTTTAAAAGCTGTTTAAAACGTGGGTAGTTCTGTCCTGAGAACAAGTGGCAGACCTTTCTTCCCGGCATTGTGTTCCTTCATGGCTGGCCACTTCCCCACAGGCTGCCCTGAGCCCCGCACCTTGACGGTATCACCATTCATTTTGGTGGCGTTGAACCAGGGGTTCAGGGCTGGGGGTGGGACAGGGCAGTGAGGATTAATGCAAATCATACTCGCCAGTTTTAAAACGTGTCATCAGCCCGTGCCAACCCTGGCAGGATCCATCTTCTTGACCCAGGCACTTTGTTGATTGCATACAATTCTCATCAGCAATGTAAAAATACTGTTATTTCGACTACTACTACTACCGGAGAGAATGATCATAAAGCACAGGAAACTTTGGAGGTTTTTTTATTATTATTATTTTGTTGGTCTCTGAGGGAGGATGATGCTGTGTGAGTCTGTAGACCTAGTCTGTTCCTGTGTCTTTGGCTATGGCACTGGTGACCTGAGGCACGTGCCAGTTTAAACTCAACTCTGCCTGTGGCATATTGGCATATACTGTACTTAGGCGTAAGCGCTGTAGTAGGGAATTAGAGCCAGACTTTGTTTGCTTCTCTTTCTTTTTTGTAGGCTGTCGCAGAAATATTAGCTCTAGTTAATGCATTTGAACCCACAGGCTTCACATAATACTTTTTTTTCCAACTCTAGCATAGCAATTTATTCTTTAAATCCTTTGTTTCAGTCCCTTTGCAAGGAAAGCCTCTGCTGGCAGTGTTCGCACAGGCAGGAAGGTGAGGCAGAGGAGTCTTGGAAATTTTGCCCAGAGAGCATGTGTGAAATACACAGCGCACAGTGGAGAGTTATTTTTTCAATACAGAGATTTACCTGAACTATTTTGCTGTCTTTGTAAGGCATTTTTAAGAATAGCAAGGCCAATGCCAAGTGCAGCATTGCACCCCATGTCCCCTCTCAGTCCAGGGAAGTTGTAGGTGTCGCCTGAGAAGCAGGCAGGCAGCTTGTAGGAGAGGCAAAGGGGCAGCCTGAAGACCTAATATCCTTTGATGGCAATAACCTAGCTTTAGCTTGCCCTCTGTAGAGGAGCATGGTTCTCCATTGTTCTGATTTGAGAGGAATTTAAGGCCTTACTGGGCAGTTTTTGCAGTGGAACAGAATGAAGGAATGAATGTATTGCAGGGCATTTGCTGTGTGCTAAAAGAACAGAAACAATACCAAGAATTTCCCTTTAAAAGTATTTATGCTCGTGATAGTCCTAGATTTGCTTTATCTTTAAATATTGCTGGGCTTATTATGCACAGAATTAATGCATTTTTCTGTACAAGAAAGATTTATTTTTCACCCAGATCTGCAATCTACTACACTGAGCAGTGCTGGCATCTTTAATTTCGTTATCTTTTTGGTTGTACCTTTCATTATTCTAATCGATGCTTTAAAATGAAAAAAAAAAAATCATGGAGGGGGAAGAAAATATTGGAGTCTTATCAGACAAGAAATTTATAAGCACAATTTGTCAGACAGACAAGGCCAGATAGTTTGGGTTTTAAGGACGGTAGCCTAGAGTCCTCTTCTGGATTCATTGAACATAGATATCAGAGCAAATCAAGCCCATTGATTTCTTCTGTTTATGGATTTGGAATTAGCATCCAAAAAAGTTGCCAGTTTAAAAAAAAATGACCGTTTCTCAGATAACATTGTGTGGCAGAGGGGTTCAGGTAGGCATAAAAATCACCTCTGTCACTCTTGTGCTCTGCAGTCTTTTGCCTTGCCTCCAGTATTAACCTCTCCCTCTCTTGTGTTTAACTGAGCAGATGAGTCCTTATTCTTTTTTAATCATGGGTGTAAGATAAGTCTCTACCCCTTGGAGAGTATCAGCGTGGGATGGATCTAGCCTGCACCACTAACTATTCAGCAAAATACTTAGCAATCACAGATGTCTTTGTAGGATTGAAAAGGCATTCTCTTTTCTACATTATTTTATGTTTCATTTTATTTTAATGGTATTTTAGTGTGCTCTGAAAAACATCCTTGCCTGCAACTTCAAGTTACCAAGAGAAGTGAAAATAGCATCATTTGCATAGATTGGGATTTGGTTTGCAGCAGAAAGCTACTTGCTAATCTGAATTTAATATCTGGGATCAGACTTAGGTATCTTGAGAGACTAGAGTCCTCTACTGCTTCATGTGGGAGAGACAGACTTAGCAGCGACAGTGCAAATTTGCCAGACGCCTCAGCATGGCACTAGAGGGGAAAGATGTGCCTGACCGAGTCCTTGGCAAAGCTAGGGACAGTTGTCTGTGTTACAGTAGTGAGGCCTGTGACATCTATTCACTGATTTTCTAAAAGATTACCAGCTAATCTCCCACAACCCTGTAAGCAAGAATTTCTGGAAAACAACCTTTGACCATTGCACAAGCAATAGTTGCAAATTAGTGTCTTAAACTTGAAAAACAGGTTTTAAATTTCTGAAATCAGGTTGCAAGCATCTGCATCTCTCCATTGACTGGACACCATGGACCTCCTTATTATGTGAAGTTCATTAGTGCTGTGTTAAAATGTTGATAATCTTCAATCTTGTCATTATTTTCGTGATATGGTCACTTTCATAACTCTAGAAACTCTTTTAATTACTAGGATTCTTGTTTCTTCTTAAACTGGACCTTAGACATGATATTGTAGACTAGCAGCTGGTCTCTGTATAGCCATTTGGTGACTGTAGGTGAATTCCTGCCTGTCTGCTTTGTATTTCATTTTTGAGAATGGCGTATGTTTAATTATAGGCAGTGGTCATTCAGCAGCCTAGCAGTGAAACAGGAGCAGGCTTAGAGAAGTAGCTTGTATGTTTTGCTGGCACTATATTTATTCTGAGGATTTCTTCCTCTGTGAGCCTATTATTGAAGGTTGAAACAACATCCATAGTTTACTTCACCCACTCTTATTTGTACCAAAAATCCATGTTTAACAGATACTATCCATACGCCTGTAGTGGTAAAATCTGTTGGAGGGGAGAGTGGATCATGCTTTTATAAAAGTCTGTACTTTCCCCAAAGAATATTAAAATAATCAGTCTTTTATCACCTCTTTTTAGCTGCTTCACCTATTTGAACTGTGCAGGAAAATGTAGCTTCTTGTACTGGTTGGGGAACTGAAGTGTCCCACTTGTGTTTCTAAAAGGCTCGTTCCCAATTCAATGGGAATCGATGGCAAAACTGCCACCAGCAGTGGGGAGAGCGAGACTGGGCTGGAGACTAGGGCTCTCAGTGTTAGTGAAATAATGTAAGCAATATTTCAATATTTCGGATCCTCATTCACAACACACGCAGACCACCAGGTAAGGAGTTGTGGAGCTCCAAAGAGCCAAAATGGCGGAAAACTAATTTTGATGTCAACCCAGCCTCGAGGGGAAATCAGCAATCCAATCCGGCAGTTTTGAATCAAGTCTTTCATACACTGCTTATTCCATATTTACTGATAGAAAATTCAGATGTATTAAATAGGAATATGTATCTTTAATTGGTACCGGAGCATTTCTGCTTTGTATTTTTCTTATCTTAAACGTTACCTATACCTTTTATATCTCTTCTAGCAGTTACCACTTCAAAGGTATGGCAGCATTTTAATATCATGCTCTAGGTAGCATGATGTATGTGAAAGGATGGTCGTCATAAATATTTTAGTAAGACTGCCAACGCAGTGGTGAATATGTACAAGTTTATTGTAGTGATAAGAATTCAGTTTAAGAGTCTGGCAAATAATTACGTTTTAATTGAAACAGTGTCCTTTAATGGCACATGCATCTAATTTCCACGGTATCTGTTGAAGTGTGAAGCTATCTTAGTTTCACAAGCAATAGCTTTTAATATGGTTTCTCCCTTGAACAATTTTACATTCCAGCAAGCATGGTGATCCTGAAAGGGTGTCATTTTTGAAAAGCAGAACCTAAATTCTGTTAATCAGATTTCATAATACATCCTAGAGAAACGAAACAGAAACCTTGCTTTCTAAAAGCATGTAAACTAGAATGAAAGAAGGACAACGTGTACGTACGCCTAATATCTTCTGTGAATGTCTTTCCTTTTAACTAAATTTCTATTAGAAACCAGATTCGTAAATTTAAAAAGAAAAAAAAAAAAAAAAGAAAGAAAGAAATTAGAAAGAGTTTTAATTACCCTAACAGCTGTTTCGTTGTGCTTTGTATATTCCGATCATTGTCTATATTTTTTCCTTCTCTGGTACCAGGAAATCAATTTGGAAAGGACAGAAGTTGGAAAAGCCTCTTAAGATAAGACCCACAGTACATGAAAAAAGGGACTTCAGAACGCAGTTATACATAAGAAGAGAGGGTGCTAAAACCAGGGAAGATTTACTGAAGTGCAAGTATGTTCCTCCTGCATCAGGCAGCCCTGATTTCCTGTTACAGAGGAGAGTCTCAGGCAGTGTAAAATCTGTACTTGTTGAGATGGGCTGAGGGTCTGAGCATAGGGTTTTGGTAGAAACGAAATGACTGCCTTTCTGAGGTTTTTCCCTTTCTGATCACTTTGCAGATAGCAGCAAGCAGTCTGCCATCAGTTCTGCTCATGTTTGTTATTGCAGGTTCTGGCATTGCTAGTTTCACAAGAGTTACACACTAAAAATGGCTGAGTGTGGGTTGTTTGCCTTCCTTTCCTACCGCAGCTCTGTCCTTTCCTTTATGAATATGAGCCTTTTATTGAAATCATCAAGAAAAACGTATGCCCAGCTCAACAGACTTGTGTCTGTTCCTTTTAATAAACTACCTTATCAGGCTTTAAAAAGTTTTTATGATGTGAAGCATTTTATAGAAGAACTATGTTAAGTGTACTTGAATGGGAGAGTGTGAAATCTAGGCAAAGCAGCATCAGTGCAAAAACCACCCGAGTCAGAGGGACTGTGCTTGTCCCAACCTGCTGCTCTGTCTACAGTGTGAATTGCCTTAACCACCAACCCAAAGCCCTGGCCCTGTCCGAGACCTGAACTATAATAGTGGCAAAGCGGAATATAATAGTGGCAAAGTCCTGTTGCGATGCCTTGTGACCATGTTTTGACTGTTCATTTCTACTGACTGTTATAATCCCTGGAAGGAGAGTCACACTTTCTATGGGAATATTTCTCATTTATGTAGGAAAGCTCTAGAACAAAGAGATGGGAGTGAAGGTTCAAGTTTGAAGCCCTTCTGATACTTGTACACTGTGACACGGAGAAGAGTCTTTGCTTCTTGCTGTCACAACATGTGTTTCACTGCAGCCAGAAGTGTGTGGGTGTGCACGTGCACCTCTGAAATCTAAGGCTGTTTGGGATGCAATGTCTACAGCTCTTGGGTAATTACTGCCATAATGTGGGTATATGGTAGATAAGTGCCCTAGTTTTGGCTGGAAACTGGACTGTCGTGTGACAGGTTTTTCCCAAAAAGGACTGTCGTGGTTTAACCTG
>NW_009187724.1:0-6289 GCF_000690835.1 Fulmarus glacialis
GATTCTATGATTCTATGATTCTATCTTTACCTATTGCAACTCATAACTGATATATTCTGGTGCACCAGCAAGGAAAGATCTTTGTCTACCTCTACTCGTGCAGATGTATTATTCCTGACTCCAGCTGCACAGACCCTATGTAGGATTGTCGTGGTTTAACCCTAGCCAGCTACTAAACACCATGCAGCCGCTCATTCACCCCCCGCCTCCAGTAGGATGGTGGAGAGAATCGGGAGGGCACAAATAGGAAAGCTCCCAGGTTGAGATAAAAACAGTTTAATAATTGAAATAAAACAAAGTAGAACAGTAATAATAACAATGAAAACAACAACAATAACAGAATATACAAAGGAGGCGATGCACAACGCAACTGCTCACCACCCGCCGACCGACGCCCAGCCTGTCCCAAGCTGCAAGAGCCCCCTGCTTCCTGGACTACGCCTCCTACTTATATACTGAGCATGATGTCACATGGTATGGAATACCCCATTGGCCAGCTGGGTCAGCCGCCCCAGCTATGCTCCCCCTCCCCAGCTTCCCGTGCACCTGGCAGAGCATAGGAAGCCAAAAAGTCCCCGGTGCCAGCGCCACTCGGCAACAACCAAAACATCAATGGGCCATCAAAGTTCCTCTCATATTGAACCCAAAACACAGCACTCCCCAGCTACAGGGAGGAAAGTTAACTCTGTCCCAGCCAGAACCAGGACAGTTTCACATCAATCCGGACAGAGATTTAAGGAGATGTAATTGAAATATTGCTTGTGAACCAGGACAAGGATATAAGCGACACATTATGATGGCCTTTTGATTAAAAGTCACTTTCTGCCCAGGGGAAATGCAAGCACTAGGAAAGTAAGCCATAATACTATATCTTGATCAAAGTAAATAAGCACATTCGGGCTTTTGAACCCATTCCTTAGAAAGCAAGGATGATTTAGCTGTAACGGTAGCAGGAGTTGGTGCAGAAGATGTGGTTCCCTGTTTTGCCTCACAGTTCTGGTGTGACTTTGAGCAGTGATGGAATTACAGAGCTTAGGCTAGGAAAGAGCTCATGAGGTTGTTAAGTCCATCTATCTGCCCTGAAGCAAGATCGGCTGCATCTCTGCCAAGGTTTGTCTAAATGCTCTTAAAAAACATTCAGTGACTGGCGCTTTAAAACCTCTAGGCAGCCTATTTCTGTGATTAATTCATACTTAAATTTAGGAAGATTTTTTTTTTTCTCCTGATGTCTAGCTTAAACCTCCTTTACTACAATTTAAGCCTGTTGCTTTTGTCTTATCCACCATGGACTCAGAAATATTTTCCGTCTTTTGCAGCAACTTATTAAGCATTTGAAGAATGTCAGTGAGTCTCCACTCTCCTCCCCTCAAGTCTAAGCAGTATGTAAACAGTTTAGGTGTGTAAACCCATGCTTCAGAAATTACTTAGCTTTGTGGTAGACCGCACATATCCCTTTGCCAAAGGGAGTGTTCAGACCTACAAAGCCATTGTTAATATCAGACATTGTACTTCTAGGAACAGGACTGTTGCAATTGCCAACTTCCACCAACAGTCTTTTCAGTAGTCTTTTCACTATCAGCTTCAGCTAGAACACAATGTTTTAGTATTTAAAAGTCAGCCAACTCAGGTGTTTACCACTGACATGCAACAGAGACAAATGGCCAAGTGCCAAAAGGACTATTTAAATGTGAGATTATGGTTATAAGATTTACCTAAGCAACAAAGTTCCGGAAAAAACATCCTGAGACTCGTAAGTACCAGTTTGTAGAAGCCCTTCAGGAAATCTGCATATTGAAGTATTTTAAGAAACATGAAGAGCTTGTGGGGATAGCAAGTTCAGAACAAGGCTTCCCTGTATTCAAGTGGGTTGGAGAATAAGAAAACTGAAACATGCTAACTGCTTTCTAAATACTGACAAAGAAGATTTATTCTAATGGATTTTCCAATGAACAATTTTGAAGTTCTTACCAAGAATTTACATTTACCTAGTTTCCAAATTTCAATGAGATCTCTACAGAA
Source organism: Fulmarus glacialis (assembly GCF_000690835.1). Taxonomy (NCBI): domain Eukaryota; kingdom Metazoa; phylum Chordata; class Aves; order Procellariiformes; family Procellariidae; genus Fulmarus; species Fulmarus glacialis. Next base: position 2,020 of record NW_009187724.1, read on the forward strand.
GGAATAAGAATTTTCATGTACAACTTATGCTTGCACGCATAAAACTCACCTCACGTCAGGAGGACACAAACTGTTAAGAGGAAAGTATGGTCCAATGTAAAACAGTAAATAGAGACACTGATAACCAGAAGGCTGCCTGATAACTCAGCAGAGTTGTGTTCCTCTGTACTTTCTACAAGTAAGAATCCTTCCCCTCTCAACCTCCAGGGACAAATGCTCTTTCAAGAAGAAAATTCTGAATAATAAGAAATGTATTCAAGTAGAAGTGAAGGGAGGAGTGCAAGAGGGAAATGATTCATTACCATAACTGAAGTAGAAGAATAACCCATTCATAATATGCAAGGTCATCTGTTGTTCTATGTCATTGCGCTAATGAATCACCGTTTGTTTATACATTGGGAGTAGTACCTTACCAGTACAGAGAGGAAACAGACACTATTTGCAACAGGGATTATGCCAGTAATTTTAGTGAAAACTTCTCATTCCAAAACACCTGGCTGAAGAAAGGGCTGTATTCATACCTAAACCTGCAGAGACTTCCCCACTTCTTTGGGCTGTGTGAGATTTAAACATATTTGTCTTAGTGCCAGATCTGTCGCCATCTGATCTGAAGCAGAATCTGACAGTGCAGACACTGATGTATTATGAACTGCCAAAAGTACAAACTAGGGAGCACAATGTTTGTGCTTCTTCTACACCTAGAGTGTTCATTAGTGGTTTAGAGGAAAAGAGAAACAGAAAGGCTCTGCTCAGTGACAAGGAGTAACTTTACTGGCAATATGACTAATTTATGCTCTAATTTTCCATCTAAAGGTCTTAAGAAATAAGTTACCTCAACTATGAGCAATTTATTCCAATAACTCTTAATTTGGATATTTAGGAATTTTTCAGTATGTTCAAATGTTGCCAAAGAATCTGAACAGAGAGAATCTCTTAGTTTAAATTCCCAAGAGGTGCTCTCTTGATTTGACTAGACTAGTTTGAGGGGCTGCTCTCTGAAGAGGACTGTTTTCTGAGTTGGTTTGTGGATAAGAAAACTTAAAGGTCATATGAAATCCTGTGATTTGACTAAACAAGTGCTGAATTAAATTCATGTTAAAGCCTAAATGACAAAAGAAAAATCAATAAAGTTTAGGAATATTTTTCTGATAAAACCTATTTTTCTTCCCCAACATGGTACCTCTCTCAAATTTTTGTAGAAATTTTTTTTTTCTTGATTCACATGATTTGAGAATTCCTCAGGGCCAAATTCTGAGGTCTGAATGCAGTTCTTTGAGCTGAGCACATTCTTGAGAATCACTGTGGGACTGGGATGCAACCTGTCTTGGATGAGCTGGTTGCAATGTTCAATCATAATTATCACAGGCCAGATTTTGTCAGCCTTCCTCAACTGAGAACTCTTGCATTAAATGCCCGACTGGGTTGGAACTACGTAGGTAAAGGTGGCAGAATTTCAACCTTTGCTTTAGGAACACATTTTCAATCATGGTCAGTGTATTTTGGAACCCCTTGCCTAAAAGTATACAATGGCATGCTTTAGGGGCTTGACATTTCTGAGATTCTCAGATTCTTGTAGCATATAAAGCCCAAAAAAACCATGTATGATTTAAACACATTTTTTAAGGTTTGGAAGGAAATGCCTTCTTTCCTAACCTGATACATAAAGCACAAAGTAATCCCACCCCCAGACATAAATTGTAGAAACTCCAAATGTTGGAAAGATTAATAATTACACATTTACGGGAGAATTACAATCAATGGCATTGCAAAATGCCTTTTTTTTCCCCACTCTGTCACAGGACCCCATTACATGGATGCTTATCCTTACCCTATCTGAAAGACTATAAAACAGAACTGGCAAAAACAGGAGACCGGATTCGTTCAATGACTTTCACATACTTCTTCTTAGTTACTGTTTAAATACCATGTGATGGATGAGGAGTATGTGCAGAGTGCAGCTTGTATTTTTAACAATTGTTCTGAAACCTGCAGGGGGTTACTTACATGCTTCATGCAGCACAACAACGGGCCTCCCACTGTATTTCACTTTCTGACGTGCAGAAGTAATGCAAGATTCAACAATACATTCCTTCAGACTTCTACTGATTTTCAGAGAAAAAAAAACCACTCAGGAAACAACTTCTGTACAGATTCTCACATCCTTGTGAAAACTGAACAACACAAGTGGTACTGCAATACTTCAACTTTCAATGCCAGATCTATGAGCAACGGGCAAATAACTACCCTAGAAGGAACAGAGTAAAGACAGGAATGAGACAGATACTTCATTTGCTACTCTGCAGAGCCACATACCTCTGGAAAGAGCCTGGCACTATCCATCTGTCTGTACCTGATGAATGCTCCACAGCCCTTCAGACCTGCTAGTTGTTACAAGGGATCAAGCTTATGTTATTGCCCAGCTTTCCATGTGAGCTGTAAGCCCTAGATTTGCTTCATTACTCCTTCCTCTAAGTCTCTGGGAAACGAGAATGGAGAGAACTCCCAGGATCCTGGTGATCAAGTCAAACATCCTGTTATAGGAAAAAACATGGAAGATATTGTACCCAATTAAAGACACAAAAGAGCCAACCAACAACAACCAAAAATGGCACCCAGGACTGATACCCAGGGAAAGTTTTAGATATGTCAATACATCCATAAAACTATCATTCTTGTTATGAATTTAAAAAAAGAAAGTATTGTTTAGGTAATGGTAGGAATAGAGATAGTGAGGGCACTAAAACAGATGAAAAACATTTTAATGTTACCTTCGGGGGAGAAACTGAACAGAATTTTTAATAGTTCCACAGTAGGCAAATGGTTAAGTTATTACTACTAGACCCTTTCTCTAGTTGTAAAATTATTCAAAGAGAATAACAACATTTTCTTTTTTTTTCCCCTAAAATTGTAGGGGAAGTTATTTGGTATGCACTCCGTAAATAAAGACAAGAAGTTGTGCTTGTTGCTTAAGGTTTTGATGCTTAAATATACTAACTACTTCATAATTTTATAAACCCACTTACAGAGTTTCACCTAAGTTTAAACACCTGCTTAACTTTGATATAGCTGTGAACTAGTAACTTTTATAAATAGCTCAAAGAAGCTTTGCCTTCCTTTTCTTTTGTTTGTTTGTTTCCCTGTTAGACTGTCTATCCTATAAGATGATTGCAAAAATCAGTTCAGAATGTAAAGGAAGAGTCCCACTATAATATCTTCATCTTCTGATTCATGGAAAGAAGGGGAAGAAAATAGAAAAGACAGTATAAAACAAATGACCTTATCTGGATAAAAACTATCTGTGTTGTTGATAAAGATTTGGAACAACTTGGCTAAACTATGAGCTTGGTAAGTCAGCGCTGCATAATACCATTAGAAAATTTAAGAGGAAGAACAGGTTATGTTCAAACATTAATACTGTACAGGGTAGAAGGAGTCTTCCACTCTTTGCAGAAATTCCAAGGCACTATTCAAAACCTCAAGTATTTAGTCTTCTGCTTCTTTCCAGGATCTACTTAATCATAAATATAATAAGTTCTATCATCAGCATGGCTTGGGCTAGCCACAAAAAATAAGCCCTAATTTATATCTTGAGTACTAAAAGATATCGATAACTCCTGTAACTGTAGTTGAACCTTATCTTTCCACATTAGTTAGCCACTATACTGCATATGTTATACACACTAAAGCAGTTCATTAAATAAGTCAATCAAACGAGGTAATCAAAAAAGGTAAAGAAGAATGAGTAAACTATGGGGAACATCTTCCCCCTACTCTCTGAACCCATCCATAAGCTGGTGGAGAAGACTGGATTTCTTTTGGGGTAGAACAATTCCACAATCTTCCTGTCAGGCCAATGACAAAGTTACAAAATTAAGTCTATACTGATAAATTAAGCAGTGCCAGAGTATGTTTTTAAGCTTGGCACTCTCTTATCTCTACAGATGAATTACTAAAACTGTCCCTGGCATAGATTTGTCCTGTACAACTTGTGCTCTTCGAAGCATTTCCAGGGATGTTTAAGGTGTTAACATAGCCACAAAGCCACTTCCAGTAGCAATTTAGACAGAATGCCAAATATAGATGTGGCCTATACAGGGCATACACACCAATATGCACCTTATGGCTCTCTTCAGACTACAGGCACAAGCAGCTAGCAAAGCATGTAGAAAGATTAGGGCATCAGAACAAACTTAAAATGGCCATCCCATCATATATTGGGCCACAGACACCTAAGTATCAATTACCTGCCTTCCATGAACCCGTGCTGGCT
>NW_009187725.1:0-36002 GCF_000690835.1 Fulmarus glacialis
TGCTTAGTTGCCAACGGGGGTTAAACCACGACACGGATTAAGATCTACCAGTCCAGAGGGGACAAACATTTACGAAAGGTTTCCTGTTCCTGAAAATTATGGCTTTTGTGTTTTCAGTATTAACTCATCTTTAGGAATAAGTATAGAGTTAGCCCATCCCATTTGGGTTTCCATGAACTCCGCACATGAGCTGACATGGACTTACTGTGTAGGAAGAATAGATGAGATGGAACAAAAAATATGAACAGTATTTTCCATACGCAAAATGCAAACAGAGTATGTTTATTTATAATTATGTTCTTTTTGCATAAGGGGAAAACAAAGGAAAGAAAAAAGAGAGAGAGCACATGCACAAAAGGTGCTAAAACTTTTCCTTTAAGAGGGTATATCTGATGTGAACTAAAAATTGCAGCTGCATCCAGCAGACAATTAAAAAACCTGCAGGTGCAGTAGTAAAATAATTTGAAATATATATCTTTATATACGCCGCTACATAGAATAGATTCTTTGACCTAGAAGGAAAACTGTTCAACATGAACAAAGCTTGGCAACTACAAGCTGACATGAGATGGATGTTACTTATTTGGCTATTACTTCTTTGCCAGTTGAATCAGAAGGGTTCACCTGCTGTTGTACAGTCTTCCATAGGCAGAGATAGAGAAGATGTGAAGTGAGGCAACTGTGTGTGTGGCTTGGGTCCCAGAGGCAGGCTTGCCCAAACTGCAGGCAGCCTCAGGGCTGCTCTCACTACACCTAGCTGTTGCGGTCCTGGGGGGCTGTACGACGAGTAGGGGCTGCAAGAGGGCACCAAGCACCAGGTCTGAAGGGACAAGTCAAAGTGATGTAGATTTGTGCCACTGGGCAATTCCTTCTCCCTCAGCAGAGTATTCAGGAGGCTTCTTCTGCCTGCTGCGCGAAAGTTTCCAACCACCGTCATGGCCTGGCAGCCATAGGAACGGCCTCACTACATAGGATGAAAACTCCTGTCCCTGATGCTTTGCAGACTAAACGCATCTATATTATAATCAATGTTCTGGATGATACTTTCACATACGTGAGACCAACCTCTAATCCCCTTCCCCATTCCCTTCCTTCCTAGTTAACATAACTATTGCCATTAACATTATCAGACATCTATAAATGGAGTTCTCTGCGGAAAATATGGATATTGTTCTTCCAGCAGCCCGCTCTGCTAATAGCACAAAACCTCAGGTTTCAAGTGACTTTATTTGAACAAACCTTAGCAAGTAGTGCAGCTTTAAACCATGTTTTATCGACATCTGCCTTTAAAGGTTGTCAGCACCCTACTTTGGTTAATTAAATCTACTTAAAGTAGTTTGATGGCAATCCAGACTGATGAGCATTTAGGAAAAAAAAAAGATAAAAGAAAATAGGAGAGACATGAAGAGATAGCGCAAATTAAAAAAAAAAAAGTGTAAAGATAAAATATGTTATAACAGCAATGTTTGGGGAAAAACACTGAAAAGGAAGAGAAAGGGAAAGAATTATAGCAGCTTAGAGAGCAACAAAATGTATGAGGAAAATACCTTTCAAAACATTTAATAGGATTATTATTATCATTATTATTATTATTATTACAGCTATCTAAGCTGAATATGGATCTTCACTGTATTCCTGCTTTTTCCTGACTCCAGTTCTGAGCTGCTCTAACAGTAGTTAGAATGATAACTTTAAGTACAATGACATATGCATACCCTTCTTCATCTTCACTTTTCAGAAACCATTTATATTAGAAAACTAGAAGCAAGCATCATAAAGCTAGTTACGCCAGCGGTATATTAGCCAGACATTCGCCTGTGCAAAAGGAAGCACATGTCCCCTTTAGAGCAATCCCAGTACTGAATAAAAGACAGAGTATTAAAAATAACTAAATCTGTGAAACAGGAAACTTTTTTTAAAATCTATGTGATGATATTACTGTGCTTTGTTCTTAGTCAGTTTAACACTGAATAACAACTGCCTGTGCTGTTGTCTTCTCTGGAAAGAGTTCTTGTTCAAGCTTTTTGTGTCCTTTATTACTTCTATTGGCCAAACTTCCCAAAGCTGTATTTCTCATTAAGCATCAGGATTAAAGAATTCCCACAATGCATTGCTTTGATTCAACAAGACAAAAGAGTGTGCTATATTATGGGAAACAGAGTTAAGGTTAGTAGCTCACCTGATTTTGAAAAAATGAGAAGGAGATATTTAAAGTACAACCAGCATGTTGTGCTATCACATGTGAAGTAAATATGGATTAATGTAGAAACAAAATAATTTTATTTTGTTTTTTACTTAAAATAGACATATTTTCTAAAAAATCCAAAGGAAACTTAAAATTCAAGCAAAACCTACACATTACTTCTGGGTTTGCAAAAATAAGAGGTGAGGCGCTAGGGAGGTGCTCCTTGTAACTACACCAAATATCATCTTGTCTTTATTCAAATGTTTCCTTAAAATTTCCTACCAAAATAAGTACAAAAGCAATCAAGATGGATTAACTTACCAAGATGTTGAGGGTACTAATATTACCTTATTCTTTCCTCCTGTTCCATCCAGAAGTTTCTTCTAGTTTTCAGTTTCTTCTCTATATAGTCTTACTCATACACTGGAATGGTCCCGCTATTGCAAGTTCATATGAGCCAACAGTAAATACACGGCACATATGGCCACCTCAGATAAATGGAGACAACTGTAGAAGAACATTGGTTCAACTTAGTAAATCCACACTGCAGTACTTTAAGGTTCTGGACATCCCTGAGGTTTCAGCAAAGAGGGCAGCTATAATATATGTACCTCAAGATTTCAGACTAGAAGTGTTTCTCCAGTACAATCAATAAATAACTAATTTATCCAAGGGAGAAAAAAAAAAAACACCCAACAATTCTTCATGATTTTTGAAGTGTTCAGTAGAAAGGAATCATGTCCAATGCATAAGTTATTTTCTGACTCCTCTACAACTACTTAACCAAATCTGGCCATCTTAGACTGTCTATCAATCTACTAGATGGTGTTTGCTGAGGTGGTGGTAAGAATCCCAGGGGTTCCCAAGAGCTGCTGTGCCCCTTTTCTTAACATTTCCACACAAATGGCCTGAGTGGGCCATTGTACTGGAAGGTATATGGGGCAGTACACAAAGACCTATTTCCAAACACATGGATTAAAAGAACATGTGAAAAAAAATGAGTTGGAAGTATCAGCTAGGGCTATCAAGTCTTAGGTCATGAAGGTGGTAATAACAAGCAGTTGGAGGGAGGCAATAACAACACTGAAATGTGTTTGAATGTGTAACAGTCCAGTTGCATGCTTACCTATAACAATAGGCCAGGGAATTGCTTGAACTGCAAAACCTTGTTGTGTTTCTTAAATGATGAGAAAAAATACTGAGGTCTGAAAAGAAAGACAGAGACTGAAATATTATGTTTCCGGTATATAACAAGTTAATTCTCGTCTGTGGTTAGCTAAAGCAGGGTTCTATTTCCTCTTTCCATTATAAAAGAATACATGGACATTTTGAGTTGCCCACAAGGCTCAGACTTCTCAAAAAAAAAAGTCTGTCTTTTGTCCCCAGAGCCATAGATCAGCTGACTCCAAAACAAAGACCACAGCCTGACAGAAATTCTCCTGATACTGGATATTGGGACACTGTCAGAACTCAAGACACCAGAGCAAAGTCTCACTTTTAAAATTCTAGGTTTGCACCAGAACTCAAATATTAAGCTTAACTGAAAAGAGAAGGATATTTTAAGTCATTTGATAATTTTTTTGCAGGTAAATTAAACATAATAAACAATAATAACTAGAAACTAGCACACTCCTTTCCTTGAGAAAAGGCACAAGAGGTGGAGAGAGAAGAAATTTCACACAGGAATGTCAGCTGTGCTCTGGAAAATGTCATGCTACAGGTGGTATAAATGTGGTATAAATGTAAATGAACATATGGTATTCTGTAACAGGAACTTAATGTTTGGGGGTTTTTTCTTTCCTTTCTTTCTTCTTTTTTTTTTTTTTTTTTAAATCTGTATGGATTTATTTTGAATACTGAGACTGCTGTCTGTAAAGTTACAAAGTTATGGGTCACTGGAGGGACACTCCACAGCTAGTAGTTTCACCCAGATGGCTCAATATCTCTGAGGTTTTCAGCAAGCTTAGAAGAGTCCCTGCCGATTCTCACGTTTCTCTTTCTGTCACCTCTCATGCTTAACTGTGTGTTGCCTCTTCTCCTCATCAGTCCCTCAGTCCCTGCCAGAGCTACATGCTCCTAACTCCACACACATTGCCTCTTTATCCTTGCCTGTGCCCATTCTGAAGTCTCTGTAAACTCTTATGCCCTGCTCAGAAAGAAAGGAACACTCTCCTGCTCTTTCTCCAGACAGTCCACGCTTCTTCAGGTGTGTTCTTAACTTACACTCCAACACTTGCACTCCAAATAAAAGAGGAGCCATCACAATGATGAAAATCAGTTAGATTGATCACTCTTTATTTCTGTCTTTCTGAATCTTGATTCTTATGGGAAGTGGTATCTCTTCCTATGGTCTCGATTTACATTTCAGTTTCATGTGGAGATAGTCAAGCTATCTCAAAACATGCTGCTTCACGTATGAGGAGCACTGTAGTCCTCTTACCCTTCTAGGAAGGTGAATCAATTCTGAAAAAGTGTATATGTAGCTATGTTGCTTCTAAGCTAATTTGTTGTTAGGGTTTTACCTTTCATATTCTCATTTCTGACTTGCAAGAAAAGGCAATTATCTACTGCACACTACGTGTCTGTGACTATTTCCCAGATATCTCTAAATGGAGCCCATAATTAATTGTACTTTAGTTTCCAATGTTGGAAGTGTAAACTGTTCTCATCGGGTAATTTCTAAATGCATAATCAAGGTGACATGCACTGACGTCATGATATTTTACTTGTAGCAGCCTATAAATATCTTCAATCACTTTTAAATTTGTTTAGCATAATCAAAATATAAAAGGCCATGCATGGATTTTAAACAACTTTAAGTGGTTCAATTTTATAATACTTGTTTAATTTTCATAATTACTACACATCTGTCCACTCCATTTTATGGATCAAGCCCTTAAAGCTAGCATTCATTAGTATGCTGAGGTTGCTTACATGCTTCATGAGCAAAAGCCTTTTGATAAGCGAGATGAAAATAATTATTTACTTCATCAGCTCTCTCACACATCTCTATATTCCTTGCTGAAACTGTAGGTCCTCTAGTATGATTTTTTTTCCCCTAACATTCCTCAGCACACACTGATATCAGGTTTACTAGCCATTCTTGGAACTGGTGATTCATAATGTTGTGATTCAAAATAAATAGAATAAATGTGCAAGCATACACACACAAGGTGATAAAACAACAAAGCATTTTGAAAGGAATTTTTAAAAATGAAAACACTGAAATAAGTTCCTATCCTGCTGTAGGGTATCCTTAATGCATGATGATTTAATCTTGGAATGAATTTAACAACTGCTCTTTCATATGCTCATAAAAGTATGGTTCACATCTCTCCCACAATTCTTTCTTGATAAGACTACATAAGCCAACTGAATTGCTCCATCTTCCAAATTGTTAGCAGAGTAGTTACCACTTTAAAAGAAAAATAAAAGATGTCCTTGGGGTACAGAGTTTCTTTTTCCTACTTGTATCAATTTTGAGCAGACACCATTCCATATGCATTTGTTCATTTATTCAAGGATGATGTGCATTATACATGGATTGCAGCAAAAATCAGAATTAATTAGTGGAGGGATGGAAGCTGTCAGTATGATTGCACTTTTTAAATGCTTCAGTTGCGTTTATTTAAAGTTTGTTCCTATGCTAAGGACAAGTCAACAAATTCACATCCACATCAATGATGCAGCAAATGGAGAAATTCCAAGACCCACAGGAAAATTCCAATGGCTTGACATCACAGCATGCTTCATTTCATTATCTAAACAATGAGGATTACTGGTTAGCCATTAAAGGCTGTATATATGAAGGAACACACGCCAGAGAACTTCTGCTCAGGTATTTTCAAATGTATTGTAGGTATTTTCAAATGTGTTGTGTACCTCCCAGCTGAATTGAAGTCAACAGAAACTGCAGCCATTGTCTCACTTGAGAGATGTGCCTCTACCATAGTCTAACACTATAAAAAAAGTCTACCGTAAGACATCTTTGCACTATCAGAGCGTTGGAAAACAGCATGACTGTAGGTACATATGCAGGTTTGTTGCCTGTAGTACCCAAAGACAAGGGCTTCAGCGATAAAGATAGTCAACTCAGGACAAGGAGAAAGAAAGGACAAATTTCAAAAGCCACACATGAAAAAGAAAAAAAAATCATTTTCAAAGCTTCAGAGAAACAAAAGCCCTGGAAGGGCAAAGAAATGGGAAAGAAAAGAACTACTTTAAATCAGTTTTGCTCCCAAAGTGCTGGAAAAATGAAGAACTTCAGTTTCATTAGGTTATCTAGGATGAGTTTCTATCAGACTAGTTATTGGTTTTCACTAGCCACACTTTCTTGGACAGGAGTAAGCTCTTTAGCTCCCTACGGCATCTGCCAGTGTCTTGCATACTCCAGTGCTCCCTGTGGTGGTTTCAGCGGGTTCTCATCCAGCACTTACTTCAGCATTTCCACCCTTCTCTCCTGGGCTGAGCTTACTTACTTCTGTTTGTCTCACACCTATTCTGATTCAAACACGGTGCAATCCAAACCTGACAAAAGACATTAAGAGATGGTGAAGCCACAACGTGTTTCGATAATTTATTTTGGAAGTTAATCACTTCTGGGTTTTTTTTTACTTCCTTAATGTTTACATTTCCCTTCGTTTGGCTTCAGCTTCACTGATTCAGTTCTTGCTCTGCCTTTGCCAATAGGACTACAGAGGCTTTCTTCTGCCACTACTTCTCCTCTTTACTGCACTGTCTCTAAATGTAGAAAAACGTTTTTAATATTTTTTTAACAAAATACCTCAGGAAAGCTAAGCTAGGCTTTTCAAGGGACACTTATTTAAGCTACCAACCCTCTACGCTTGCAGTAATCCACCAACAAATAGGTCTTATTGCTCCTGTTTGAAATAGTCATAATACTGTTTCATTTCTGCATCAAAGCAAATTCTGCATGCAGTTGGCTCTCTAAACAATGAGAATTATTATTATTGCTTCCTACTTATAGAGAACACCAGAAAAAGAAGTAAAAGCTTCACAGACAAAACTCGCAAATACCAAAGCTGTTTGGTTATTGTTGCATTTTTTTCTTGTTTTCCCTTTTAACCATTTCCAACCAAAGCTTCCCGTTCTCTTAACTGTCTCCAGCGGGGATCATCCTGCTTTGGAGCCAAATGTTCAGAAGGAGTTTTTTTCACAGGAACACCCCAGGCTGCTGAGGGGCCACAGAAACGCCAGACACAGTCAGGAAGCACAGGCTGAAAGAAGCCAGGGTAGCAAGGGTAGCAAGCCCAACACCAACCATCCCCTAGTCCGAGTGGGCCTGGCCTCATCCAGGCCTGCTCTAGTTACCCTTTTTGCATTGCACCAGTGAAAAACAGTGAACTTGAGTCCAAAGGTAGCTACAAGAGCTGGGACTGTTATAAAGAAAATTCTAAATGCTGATACACTTGACGGCAACAACGGGAACTCAATTCGTGGCGTGAGCTGCTTTCTGAGGTGGACCACCACACCTCATTGCATAGGCAGTTTTCATCCATTAACTCCTCCATCCTTCCAGTCCTCCTGCTGGTTGAATCTCACCCCTTCCCTACCCATCTCCCAGCATGTTCTGTCCCTCACAGGCACTCATTTTTCGGTCCTCTGCGTCCCTGCTGCACCTCTCACTTTCTGTTTGCTTTGAGCTGGGCACCGCACCTTTTCCACACAGCCACTGTAATGGACACATAGAGATGCATACGCACATAGCAGCAGATGGTACGCTCCTCCAAGGATTATTCAATCTTGAAAGCTTTTTTTTCCTCCCACATGACTCATTTCTTCCAAGATGACAGCATCTTTTCGTGCCCATTCTCTATTAGCCCAGCGTTTTCTTCCTCCTGTGCCACTTCCAGCAGTGATTCGCAAGCCCACAAATTATTCTGCCATTACTTATATTTGTTTATGAAACTGCCAACAGATGGGTAATGGTCTTCCAAAATAATAGTTACCTCCAGGCACACATATTGACAAAGTACCATGAAATGCTTTTGTTTATACCCTCTGCTCTTCTTTATGATACATGAAAACTGCTTTAAATTGTTTCTGAAAGTCTTTTTGACTTAACTGCCATTCCTCAGTGGAGTCAGTTTTCCATAATGTTGTAGACCTTACCCTCCGTGGTCTCCCAGTCAAACCCAGGAAGCCAAGATTCAGTATTTCTGCTACTCTATTTTCCTCTTAGAAACAGTCAGAAAACGTCACTTCTTTTGGGACTTAAAAAAAGTTACGAAAAAGGTCACATTACTTTAACTGTAAGAAGATATATTGGCATAGACAAAGACAGTCATGAAAGACTGAAAAGAGAGAATAGATTTGTAAACAAATGGGCTAAAATTTAATACATTTGGAAATTAGCTCCAAAAGACCAACAACACATTGAAGAGCTAGATGCTTACACTCATCACATACTTTTTCAGAATTATTTTTTGCTTATGGTTTTTTTGCTAAATCTAGTCTAGGTCTAGTGGTCTCCTTTTTTCCTGTATGCCTCTGTTACATGTTAGCACTTTGTCTCTATGTGAACCCAAAAGAAATAGAAAGGTGAATTCACTCTGAAATGACCAAAAATATTCTAGTTTTTTTTTATGGCTCACCCTTAACTTAGAATAAAATGCAAATGAACTTCTTACTTTTTTTTTTTTTTTCCCCTAGGTTTGCCTATTTTGAGAAACCCTATCTCCCTCTAAGGCTTTTTCAGATTTATGCAAGACTGATTTAGGGCTGAATAGAAACATGCCTGGGCAAAATATAAGGATTAAACAAGAAATATTAACTCAACTTTAATAATGGTAGTTTGAATGCTACTATAGTCATTCAGCATTTTTGTAGAACTCGTCATTAAAAAGATCCATGAAGTCCATGTCTTAGCTCACAAGAAACTCATAAAGGCCGTGTAACTCTCAAAGGTAGATTTTGGATGTCATTTTTAGAGGGGTAATGGGCTTCAGCTCATTTCTGATGTAATGAACCCGACTTAGAAGAAGAAAGCCTTATCATCATTGCATCTAACGCAAGTGTTGCAAGTTCCTTTGATGATTTTTTTTATATCCGTTATTTTATTTTGAAATTGAATAACTAATAGTTTTCTTAGATCCATAATAAATTCAGTAGCAACTCTGAGTAAATCATGCACTCTTAATGGTGTTATGCCTTTTTTCCTATCAGTATCCCCTTTGGTGACTCCCCAAAATCTCAAGGTACAAGCTTGGTTTTCCTGACAGTGAAAGTTCCAAAACACCAAACAAAAAGTTTACATCATTATAATGTATATTAAAACAGCAGGTTAGTAACCAGTAAAACAGTTGCTAAATACTTTTTATGGGGTATTTCAAAACTTTTAAATTTCTCTTTTAAAAAAAGATGCAAATAAACAAACCGAACAGCAAGACTCATGTGTACCCTCCAGCAGTCCCTGAATCAAGATGTTTTCTCAGTGTATTTAACTCGCAAGTCACTGCAAGACAACAACTGGCACACCTTACTGCATAATTCTCTATTCTTCCTTCCTGTTCTCTCGTTTAGATTTTTTTTTTTTTTTTTGCACTTTAACAATTTGGTGTTCATTTCTTTAGAGAGTGTCAGTAAACACACCATTAAAAGAGACTGATCTGTGGCTCCAGACCAGCCTAGTGATGATAAGAACCCAGCTGCAAAAGACTATATCAAAACCTTAGGAGACATAAAATTCTTTAACAGTTCCATGAAAGTGCTAGGTATGCTCAGCCCATTGCGTTAAAGACCAATTCTTTGCTGTTCAAAACACACGTATTGCAGAATCCAAGGACTGGATGACAGACCAACAAGAAAAAAAAGTACTGTCATGGAAAAAGCATTTTAAAAATATTCCAGTTGCAGACATCACATAGAATAGAATCTGAAACACACAAAGTCCAGTTCTGGAGTTGAGAGAATATATTTGATGTCATGTTTGTTATGAATAGTTTAAATTTAGCAGTGATCTTCAAATTTTAAAAGAGCTAAGGGACTCATGAGCACAGTATTTGGCTCACCAGTGGATGTCTAAAGCTCCCACACTATAGGAATCACATTGCAGCATACAATAATAACTTCTGAATATTGTAATAAATATACTTCCAGAGAACACAAGATAATAATAATAAAAGTGGTTGAGTGTTTTTTACAATATCATCGCAGAAAAAGCCAGGAACATAATGCACTGTACATAATTACTATACTGGAATGTCATATTAATTACTATGCTGTACACTAAAAGATAACTTTCCAAAAGACTCTTATCTGCATTCTGCCATTTTTGAGTCCCTGGCAGGACTACTTACAGTGCATGCATGTGGAAAATTGACAGATTCTGCACATTTGGTGCTCTTTTCATGATGTTTGCTACATTCAGCAGAATATAAGATTTCAGATTTAAAATATGTTTCCTAGCTCATCCCACTATATAAATCAATGTATTAAGCCAGCCTAGCAGAAAGGTAGGGGCAGACACAGAGAAAATGGGCTTATTCTTAGATTAAGGGGAAAAAAAAAAAAGCAGGATGATTTCTTATATAAGTAGTGGTGAATTTACATTTATGTAGTGGGTTACTTACGAAAGCATAAGCCATATTCCATGTGTTCCAAATATAGGGGGAAAGTGGGCAGGAAAACTGTACTACAGAGAAGAAAAAGTTTATTTATTCACAACAGATCAACAAATTTGCTGCTTAAAAAGAGAAAGATACTGTTTAAATAAGAAATGCATCTATTAAGCCAATGACACACCTAGTCTTCATAGAGGTGGAAAGGATCACCATTTTAGAGAAAGCAAGTCTGTACTCCAAATTATAAGGCATACATCTGACTGCAGGAGGCTAATTTAAGGAGTTTATATTTATATGTAGGGATATTGCAGCTGGCTCCTAGCTGAAAAAGAGTGTTCATTTCTGGAGATGCTTGCTTTGTCACATTTCACAGTTCTCAGTTAATTTGTTGTATTCTTTTGAAATATTATCAGAAGATAATGAGAATACCTCCTGTACACATAGAATTTATCTGTCCCTTATTGTCTTTCTGGGTCATCCTTCTCCAAGGTTTCTCAAGAAAAATAATCTAAAACATAGCAAAAAGAAATTAGAGTAGGAGGTAGAAGAATATGCTGTATATTATAGGTAGAAAGGAGAGGAAATTGTGAATCGCTCTCAAATATCATAATGGATAGGAGAACCAATTCATAAATTCAAGGTAGGCTTGTTTCCTTATGCATTATAAAGATACATTACTTCTTAAAGCATGGATTTATTATCTTTTGTACCAGATAGCCAACCTTGCCGAAGAAAAACGTAACGTTCTCTGAAGGATACTTGATAGCAGTGGACCATAGTATTACTGCTACTGCTGATAATCCTAATAATAATAACAGCAGAACATGAATGAAAAGGGAAAACAAATTCTGAAAATCTGATGCTTCTATGAACAGCATCAATAAAGAGATCAAATTAAGCTACGACAGAGACAGGAAGACAAATGTAATTAACCTATGCTGCAACTTTACGAATAGGCAAAAGAAAGGCATGTCATGTGGGTTGTCCTGAGATTTTTGTCTTCATATGCCAAAACCACTTATGGGCAAGGTAAATTTCCTTTTAACTGAATAATTAAGTCTTACTATTTTTTTGAGGGTTTCTGATGCATTCTGGCTAAAACTGAAAAAGCAGTCGGAACTGACCATTTGATGATCTTTTACAATAGGTCCTTTTGCACTATTCCACTGTGTAAGAGAGGCTGCAAGGAAAAGGGAAACAGTGCAGAGGGAGTAAGAACCAGAGTTATCAAAGAAATAATATGTTAGACAGAAGTTAGAAAAAGTCTCCAAGAATGATCTCTGGGGAAGTAAGTGGAATTATAGAGAAAAAAAAAATAATATGTCCTGGCCAGATCATTACCTCTAGCTTAGCAAGGCAGAAAAGATGAAATACTTGCAGATCTGGGAAAAGGGAAAAGAAAGGAGAAACTAAGATGTTATCTTGACAGCACCCTTCCTCCAGCTAAGTGATAATCAGTGAGACCAAGCAGACAATCATTAGCACTACAAAGAAGACAATTACCTCTCTGTGGCATTTGGCCAAGCCACACTAACTCATCGCAGGCTAGACCGCACTTTCTCTAAAGACCCTCATCTTTATTGTTTCCAGTAAGATAGAAAGCTATGTACCCTTGTCTAAAATGGGTTCTATGTTATGGAGACAAAGAGACAAACAAATGGACCTTGTCGACCCTAAGGGACCATAAAGGAAAATATCACATTTAAGCTGAAGGAAAATATGAAGGGTACAATCCAAAAGATTGACTGGGCTGTGACAATGCATAGAGAAGAGGGAAACAAAACACTGTTGTGAGAGAAGGAGTGAGAAAAGAAGAAAGAGAGAGAATGAGGTGAAATAGACTCTGGAAAGGGCAATGTGAAGGACACTTGGTAGAATGAGGTGGGGAGGGGGAAAAAGAGAGAGGCAAGGAGATAGGGAGGACATGATACAAATAGGGAAAAATGACACACCGTGTGAACTTTTATAATTTCATAGAATCATAGAATCATAGAATGGTTTGGATTGGAAGGGACCTTTAAAGATCATCTAGTCCAACCCCCCTGCCATGGGCAGGGACATCTTCAACTAGGTCAGGTTGCTCAGAGCCCTGTCCAACCTGACCTTGAAAGTTTCCAGGGATGGGGCATCTACCACTTCTCTGGGCAACCTGTTCCAGTGTTTCACCACCCTCATTATAAAAAACTTCTTCCTTATATTTAGTCTTAATCTACCCTCTTTTAGTTTAAAACCATTCCCTCTTTGTCGTATCACAACAGACCCTGCTAAAAAGTCTGTCCCCGTCTTCTTTATAAGCTCCCTTTAAGTACTGAAAGGCTGCAATAAGGTGTCCCCAAAGCGTTCTCTTCTCCAGGCTAAACAACCCCAACTCTCTCAGCCTTTCTTAGGAAGGCATTCCTAGGAATAGAAGAGGCGTTCCATCCCCCTGATAATTTTTGAGGTCTTCCTCTGGACCCACTCCAACAGGTCTATGTCTTTCTTGTGCTGAGGGTTCCAGAACTGGACGCAGTACTCCAGGTGGGGTCAGCAGAGCAGAGTAGAGGGGCAGAATCACCTCCCTGGACCTGTATTGATATCAGGGGTTGCCCCGACCCAGGTGCAGGACCTTGCCCTTGGCCTTGTTGAACCTCATGAGGTTCACACGGGCCCACTCCTTGAGCTTGTCCAGGTCCCTCTGGATGGCATCCCATCCCTCAGGCGTGTCGACCACACCACTTAGCTTGTGTCATCTGCAAACTTGCTGAGGGTGCACTCGATTCCACTCATCTGTGTCTTCTAATCCCTCATTTTGCACTGATCTGACTAAAGGACATACCAAAAACATTTCGAAGGATGCCTGAGGAAGTGTGGCTGTATGTACTGCCTTCAGTGGGCTTGGGCTTCCCCAATTAGTTGCTAAAGCTCTTTTGACAGTTTTAGAGAGACTGGAGACTAAATGCTCTTTTAATGGGGGGGAGGAGGGGAAGACCCTTCATTTTCAAGCCTGGAAAGGAGATAGAAGTTATCTTTGAACTACCTAAATGGGTTGTAAATTCCAATGTCTTTTCTTAGCTTAAACGTAGTAAAACTGTATGTGCGTTAACATTTCTTTTGCTGGTGTGTAACAGTAGCAGCACAAAGACAAGGGTGTTTGCAAAATTATATTCTGCTGGATTGACTTTGATGGAAATGCAGAGTCTTTGCCATTAGCCAAAACTCAAACCTTAATAGCAAGCAAAAAAAAGTTTAGTTTGTCAGCAGGGAAAAGAGGCAAAGAGATGCAAGAATGACTTCCTTCAACCCCTACCACCACTGACTTGTTAAACACCTTGTCACACTGGCAAGTTCTGTAACTTGAGGAATATTATGTCCTAAACCTTACTGGCAACATTCATGTAAATTTTACAGTCTTCTTTTTGCCTGATTCATCTGTGCATTCACTGTTACCCATATAAGCTTGTTAAAAAAAGATTTTATTCTGCCATCTCATTTGTAATTAAGCCTAAATCATGATTTAAGCATCAAGGGCACCATTACACCTTAACTTGCCCTAGGTTTGTTTCAGCTGGGACACTTTTTAAATGAGACATATGTAAACCTAAAGCATGATTGAGTAAAGTGTCTTGAGCAAATTTCAGAGCTCTACATGGGAACATGGAGCACAGAAGGCGGCAGAGTGACTGAATGAGTTATTGGGACATCTAGAAGTCACTGTGAGAGAGACATTGACAGACCTTTAGACAAATGGTCACAGAATAGTGGATTCTTTAGTAGTACTATAATGTTATACGATATGAACATCCTACAATGGCTGGAAGCACAGACGCTGTGTTATGTGCCAAGCATCTTTAAAGGAGCAAACTGGAGGTAACTCCTCCAACTCTTCACTAGCCCACCGAATTGTCTCTTTTTGCCAACAGGACATGGCTGCACTGCCAGAGACAATGTCATGCAGAGACACATGGGTCAGGGTGAGGAACACAATAGAGCAGCCCAGGTACAAAACCACCCTAGTGAAAACAGGCACAGTCTCAGTGATTCCATGCTACGGCCAATCTAGGCACTGAATAAACAGTACAGTAACACATTATAGGAAACTAAGACACTACTTTTGCGTAAAGGATGAATGACATCATCCAGGAAGACTGAAGGATTAGCATGCAATCTACTTAAGAAGAATAATAGATGATAAAAACTGGAAGGGGTGTGAAACAAGTTATTTGGGAAATATTTACATTACTTTTTGTTTCAGTAGTTTATGTAATAAAATCCTGAGAGGGGTGTAGGCAGGGATGTTAAGATGTTTGGGGGGTTTTTTCCTCTTAAAAATATCAAGTATTTTCTTCATTGTTGTTGGCTTCTTTTTTTCGCCTGGAGATCTCTGTGGATGGCTGGAGAACAACTGAGTCTATTAAATTACAACTTACAGGATACCAAAACCTGAGCAACTGAAAATTGAAGAGGTTTTTAGACTTAAAATATGATAAATCAGTCTTGTAAGTATCCAGCAAACTCAAAAAAATAAACCTTTATTTCTGAAATTTCCCAGCCCGCAATCTTTTACATCAGGCCTGAAAAAGAATACATTAATTTATTCCTTCAGTCTTACAAATTGTTTTCTTCAAATAAACCCCAATAATAATATGAATTAAAAAAATACAAATTAAAAAAAGCCAAAACAAGGTTTACAGGATTTCATGCTCCGTAAAGAATCAAAAAATATATAAACTCATCTGTTAAAAAATTTATTAACAATAAAATAATATCTTTGACTCTTTTTTTTTTTTCTTTTAGTTTAACCATAGTCTTAAAAGAATTTTTAAAATACTGTAGATTCGAATGCAATGGTGTCCAGGAGGTTTCTGCATATGCAGACACAGGAAACACCTTAAAGGAATTCTAAGCAATGTTTCCTGAAATGAAAGACTTCCTTGGGAGTCATTCAATGTAAAAATGCTGTAGACACAATCCAAATAGCAGAGTCAACATGGATGTCGGCTTTTTTATTAAAAAAGTTATAAATGTAATTTGTGAGTATTACTATTTTGGAAGGAAAACAGAGAAAGTGTCATAACTGAGATGGAACATTGTTCCAGCATATCTACACAGTTGATGCTTATTTCCATAATAATTCTGTAATGTTTGTGTATTCTTGTTCCTCAAAACAATGAGGTTTAGTTCAAATAATGCCTTTTATGAAAAGTGCTACTTAAAACACCTCTTTACTAGGTATTCTACTTCAAAGTTTTTTTATTATTTTCTTGGATGATTGTGGTGGGTTGGCCCTGGCTAACAGACATACTCCCACACAGCCACTCCCCTGAATCACAGCAGGATGGACTGGGAAAAAATAAGAACAAGAGCGAGAAACTTCATCGTGTCAAGATAAAGACAGGGGGATCACTTATAAATTACCATCATGGGCAAAACAGACTTGACTTGGAGAAATCAGCTTAATTTATTGCCAATTAAAATAAATATTTAATTAACAATTCATGTAGTAGGGAACAAAAACAACAAACAAGAATCAAATGTTTACACACTTGGGGAAAAGTTTTTTTTCTCCCCTTTTTCCAGGTCCAGCTTCACTCCAAATACCTCCACACTCCCCTTGTTATCGCCACAAGTTACACACAGTCCTTTCAGTGAGGCGAAGGGCAGCACAGGGAGGTTGTGGTCAGGAGGTAGGTGTTTCTGTCTGCTGCTCCTTCCTTCTCATTCTTTTTCTCTTCTCCATTGTGGGTTCTCCAGAGGCTGCAGTCTCTTCTGCCATGTACCTGCTCCAGCACAGGCTCATCCATGGGTGCAGTTCCTTTGGGGAAGTACCTGCTCCAGCATGGCCCTCTACAGGCCACAGTCCCTTCAGGGGCAAGGGGTGTCTGCTCCACCACAGAGCATGTCCTCCTCCTCTTCTGATCTTGGTGTTCCCTCTGTTCATTTTCAATCTTTTTGTTCCCTTTTTCTCTCCGTGTCTATTGTTTTCTGCCCTTTCTTCACTGTTTTCACAGAGGTGCCACCAGCTTGGCTGATGGGCTCAGCTGTGCACCAACAGACTCAGGTACCCCAGAAGATGCACTTGCTACTTTTACCAATTTATTTTGTAATGGCAATGGTCATCCAAGTGCTTGATGGTCAGAGCACTTGTGCAAGAGAACCACGTTCAGCTGCTCTTTGAAGATTCCCATCAGCCAGGAGAGCACATTCATCAGTGGTGAACAGGCTGTTTTGTACAGGGACACATCCCACTCATCACATCTGAAGCTCTGCAGACCAGACTCGCCAAAACACAGAACTCCAGTCAAGTTGCCCTGGGAGGAAGAACACTGCAAAAATTACACTTACTCTTCTCCTCTCCTTGTGGTCCAAGAAATCTTTACTTCCTGTACTGAGGCACAACACCAATAAAAAGGATAGAAGGTTATTGCTATGACTGCACTTCTAGGGAGGCATCTGAATTTTAATTCCTCCTAAGCAAGGAGAGGAACTGAAATGTAGTTTTTCATATTCTGCATTTACACTCTATTCATCAGCCATGATCCTGCATGGGTAGTTGGTAACAGCACCACCAGGCACACCTTGAAAGACAAAGACTGAACAGAAGTGCTCACTGACTTGGGAGACAGAAAAAAGAAAAAGGGCTCCAGAGTTTCAAAAGAGAGTTTGATACACTAGCTTCATCTTGGACTGAAATCTTAAGTAAGTCACCTGTAGGGTGGGATTTATGAGCCATCCTATTTGTCTGTGTGTCTGGGGCAGTGAGCCGCTGGATTTTTGTTGGCTCTTTGCTTAGTGTACTAGTTAGGTTTTTGTTGTGAAGTGTTTCGCTCTTTTCCATGTGTTGGAGAGATTCCCCTGGTGTCTCACTAAATGATTTTGAGTTCTTTTAAGAAATCAAGCACCTAGGTGCCTAAGTCACTTGTTGGTAACGAGTAAAGGAAGTGTCATGGACCTAGCACAAGTGCCTCTAGAAGTTGACATTTTAGCGTCTGAAGGACTATGATAGTGATCACATTTCTTAAACCCTTGTCACATGGGAACAGATATTTCCAGGAGCCTGAGAAGAATTACCTTATCCTGTTAAAAAAAAAGGTGCCATGTTCGTTTCTCCAGACTAAGTGGACGCCTCAATGCTTATTAAAACTTGCTGAACACTCTATATAGATATTCCAGACATGTCTCTGGTATTTTACTTTCTAAGGAGACATTACTTTCTTCATTTTGATTTCAGTCAAACCATATCCTGAAGATAAAAACAACAGAAGGAAGCTTGTTTCGCAAGAGAAGCAGAACAGGTCAAAAATTACTTTTCAGTACGACTGAATCAATAAAATTGTCATATAATTGTCCAACTTAAAGCCTAGCTGGTTTTGTTATGTTTTCTAGTACTTGCACTGCAGTCCAATAAAGTGGAAGTGTTACGAGTAGCGGCAAGGAAATTATTCACAAGTCAAAAACTATGCAAAAGGAGAAAAGAAATTACACAGGCAGTAAATATTTTGCTAAGACTATTTCTTCTCTTTTTGAGAAAGCAGAACTAACATCAGTCCTTAAAAATTGTCTTGAAACCAATACATTTCCAAGACAACTGAAAAAAAGTCCTTTTAGGATACTGTTATTTCGGTTCCCTCACTCCAATTGTGCTATATATTATTGCATGGTTCAGTGGAAGGTCTCAGAGAACATAAAACCTCTGATTCAATATCCTTGTCTAAACCACCTCTATATGTATAAAATCAATAACTAAACCACAAAAGGTTCCAGAAATAAGCAAATAAACTAATTATAGTACTTCAGCTTTAATTAGCACTAAGTATTTTCCAAACACCACCACTATTTATCACTGTTGACCTAACAGTACCCCCTTTAAGTTCAGGAGTTTGCCTTGTGTAGATTATGCAGAATCAGAGCCAAGAACAAAGGCTTTCATTCATTCTGCTGGACATCTCCAGCTATAAGATGCTGGGGTTTTTATGTCACACTAGTAAATCTTCATGTTTAGTGCACTGGGCCTTTGTCTCAAATTGCAGGATGGTACTTAAGTTAGACAACATGTAATTGTAACTACTCTCAAAGGACAAAGTGGGCATTTTCAGGAACCTGAGGCAACTAACATATCAGTGCAAGGGAGAATGTGTTATAAGGAAAATAATCAGCCATGGGAAAGCTAGGAGAGATGCATTTCTCCCATATTTCTCCCAGTGTTGGTTTTACTATATATATGAGAACAAACACCAGTGAGGGAACAAGAGGCAAAGACAAATTGTGCCATAGTAGCTTGATTTTCCACCCTCCTGCACCTTGATGTGTACAGATGGAGTTATTGGGTGCACAGGCAGCGTGATTGATTCCACAATGCCCTCAGGCCAAGGAGGCAAAAGCACAAGGCTGTGAAGTTGGAGGAAGATGGGAAGAGGCTTTAGTGAATAGCTACAAACAGGCATCTTATTTAATTCCTCAGATTACAATGGTGTGACAGCATTACCTAACAAGTTATTGCTGTGCAACTTGGACCCAAAATATCCAAATGAGAATTTTCCATGTATGTAATAGTTTAAGCCCATTTTGCATGACTCCAAATGGAACATTAAAGTGGGAAACAGAGGAGGTCATATCCCTCACATTACTGCAGGTATGTTAAAAATAAATGGAGGAATCCAAACTCAGCAGTTACCTCTGCAAATAGAGCCCTGTGTCAATGATACAGAGCCCAGAAGAGCTGCCTTTATTCATCTGAGCTCTTGTGTTGAGCTACTGAATGCCTACAGCAGGGAAGCGCTTGTCTGGAGACACTGTGTGTGCGTAGATGTAATGCTATGTGTAGACCAGGTCACAGAAACACATGATTAGAGGTTGCCATTTTAGGACTTGGCAAAACGTTTTCATAAGCCTAGTACTTAGACCTGCTGTGAGAGGTTCTGACCAAAAAGGAAAATTCGATCTAAGAAATGGTGTTTTGTAAATTATTGGGATCCGCAAACATTTATGGAAAATATGGCAAGATTTTGAAACGTCTCTGCTATGTCTCCTGTTAGATTGCTTATGAATCCAAGCTTCTTAGATCCCAGGCCCTAAGCAGACCAGCCCAGGACATTTCAGTATCTACAGCTTTTCTCCATCATAATCCTAACATCCCAGCAGCACTGGGATCTCCAATCTGAGCCAGGGTTTCAGAGCTTCCCACCTCCTTCCCCTACAGGTGGAAGCAAGGCGATCTTTAAAGCCATAGACATATTTCCTACTTTTCCCCAGAAAAATCAGAAGATGATGATTTTCAAATCCCAAACTCTCAATTCTTTGCTTGCAGAGCAGATACCAGACACCGTGCTGTCCTGAAGCACAATGTAAGCATTTTCAGCATGTCAGAATTTCCCCAGCACAAAACTGCTGATTTTTCAGTTGCTCTCCTGGAAACTCACTTTCAGATCAGATGCATTTTTCAGTTGAAAGAAGCACATGTTTTTGTAAATACACAACTTTCTTGTTCAGTTGGGGTAGTAGAAGACAGTTTATGTGCAGATACTCTGTGTCAAAACCAACAGCATACTTTTTCTGTATACTGTTTTAAAAGAATTAATCCGAAGCTTTTCTATTAACATTAATGAACACTATCCACTTAAATACCCTGTAAAGAGAAGAGAGAATGGACACTATCAGGCATGAATAGTCAGCAAGTCTTACAAATTGCAGAAGCCCTGAGGGAAATTCATGTTCTAAATGAGTCAGTGTGTGATTGAAAGTGACACATCAGGGAAGCATATTCCATTCCATTTAAATTATTGTCTTTCTTTAGGCTCTTATGTTGTTTATGATGGATTATATTTTGTTTGCTAGAGATTCTGTTGTTTCATTGTTAGCAAGTGTGCATCTGCTGCTTCAGCACTCCAAGGTACCAGCTTCAATTAGCGTAATATTCTCATTAAATTAAGATGTTTATAATGTCTACCACGTAAATACAACAGGGGAAGAGGATAATATAGGTCAGTTTGAGTATCTCAGTTAAATCAAAGGTATGGCCTTTTAGAAGGCAAACAATGCTTTTATTAACACAAATATACATATCAAAGTCCCATGTGTCTTTGGTTATGGCAGGGGCTAGGTACCAGGGTAGAATAGGATGTATCTGTTCTGCCAGATTTGGTACCAATCAAACATTTGCTATTTTGGCAAATTTGTCTGTGACCTTGGAAGACCTAGACAGATTATGATGTTAATTCTTTCCTTTTTATGGTTGCTACCTGCAACTAATTGTAATAAGGGATACATTTAACATTATATTTTAGAGTAAGTTATGTTTTGCTAATCTTCAGGTTTTATTTCTCGTTACAGGATACTAGGTACTTTTAAGGTGCTGTATACAGCAGTCCTGTAAAAATAAAGGTTCTTTAGGAAGAACACCCAGGTTTCAAGCAAGAAGCAGATAACTGATATTTCTAAGCAACTAATTTAGTCAAAATCCACAGGAGCTTGGAAATGAGCATCTAAAATAAGAGTGGCATATGAGACTCTTGAGGTAACATTTTATTTATAATGTCATTGCCTTGTTCCCCTGTGAGCAGAAATAAAAAAAAAAAAAAAGCAGTGGCACATTTTGAAAGATTTTATTATATTGCATTAGCAACTATCCTTTTCATTTAGCATTTTTCATTTAAATTGTTAATATTGATTTTTTTATACACAATCCAGTACAACAGTCACTTGTGGAAGGCTTTGTTCATAACTGCAATGACTTCTGTATTATACTAGAGAAGATGAATATTGATGTCACTGCATCAAGAATTTATAATGTAATAAAACACTGTGCCATACAGCTCAGAACTGTCATTGTTCGCCAGCCTAACTCAGTTTGAACAATGCTTGTTAGAATAGTTAGAGGAATTTCTTACTAGTAAATGGTATGTTTGCCGGGGCAAAATCAGTCTACAAGCACATGTGTTTTTCTCTTACGTCACTCTGAACAGTGACGTGAACAATTCTCTGCAGAATTAATTTTAGCTCTACAGCATGCTGTAGACTAATACACACTGTAGTAAATAGGGAAGTATGTGGAAACAGCCATTAAGCAACATGATTCTGGGATGCTCTTTGCACTTTTTGAGGGACACAAGTGTTCTCTTTAATTGCAATATTTAAGTTTGATAGAGACAAGAGAATAGAAGTGAATTTTAAGAGAAGAACATTGCTGTCCTTATAGAGCAGCAAGTTAGTAACAGGTTAATAAAGAGGTAATTAAGCAAAGCCAGATCACATTCAGAACTAGATGAATATTACTTATACGGAAATCCAGTTCAAGCTGGATATATCATGAAACCACGATACTGATGGCAAAAGTAAGCAGCAAACAGTAACTAAATGCTGCGATGTTATGAAGGGTCATCATTCAGCTATTTCAAGTCATAAAAAAAAGAATCAACAGGTGTACAGGCAGTTTTGCAGCTTCTTTATAAAATTATGTGAACCACCACTTGTGGATGGTGAAGAATGATGTGGATATTAATCAGCTGTTCTTCAGGAAAACCATGGACAGAAAGGGAGGCATGATCTAAAAGGATTTAGGGCAAAGCAGCATTTTCACAGAAAATGGAGAGCTGGACATAAGAGGCACAATGAGAAACCTCTATAATCAGGAGGCATAGGCCAGAGAATGAGATGAGCATGTAAAGAGTGAGTCACAAGGAAGAGGGAGGACCCTACAGTTTTCTCCTTCAGTCCAATCTCATGCAGGAAACAGAGAAAGAGGTGTTTTGGATTTACTTACTAACAAAAAAATGGAGCTACAAATCTATAAATATGGGTCACCTTTTGAAGGAACCCCAGCATTTTTCATCTTCCAGCTTGAAAATGCTGGTTCCTCTCCTACATTTACTTTCTTTTCAGGCCTTGGGTAATTGGAGTCCAAGATTTTTAATGTGAGATTTTTTTTTTTCCATGATTCAGGGTGACTGTAGCAGAAAACCCCAGGTTACACACACCTTGAACAGCGGAGTTTGCTCAGTGGAGAGGTAAAACAGTTGTTTCGGAAAAAAAGTCTGGTAATCATGAAGCTGCCTCCTTAAATATGGGATCTTCTTCCTCAGACCAGTGAAAATCATTCCATTAGTTTGAGTTCAGCAATGTTCAGCCCCAGACTAACAGCAGGTTTATGGTCTTGTAACAGTTTCCAGATTTGTAATCACTGGAAAACACAAAAATTATGCTGTTCAAGCTCTTCTTGCCCTAGGACATCCCAAATTATTAGGTCTTTCTAGTACTATGTACAAGAGTAGGTAAATTAGGTGATTATTAGCAATTCCTACTGCACTTCAGGTTTCCATCTCTCAATTTGTTATTGTTGAACTCAAGGGCTGCATCAGCTCTGTCCTGCTACAGACACACTGAGGGTGCTCTCACAGTCACATTTTTGACTGCCCATACCATCTCTTTTCTAGGGTGCTACATGAATTTCCATGGGACACTAGCCACTCCAAGAGGGAAGTGGCCTTACGGTTTTCTCGAGAGTGTCCACCACGTACATGCTGTCTGAATGACTACTCTGAACTAATGCTTAAAAAATGAAAAATATTTACATCAGAACATTACATTTCAAATGAATCACAACATCATTAATGGTACTACCAAGGGGTTTTAGGTTATAGAAGCTTTTAGGATTATGAATTTTCATTTTAATTTGATGCACAGGGTTTTGTGGGATGGATGGAGGTTGTGAGAAAATCTTAACTGGTCAAGAAATTAATACTTCAGTCCAGCTGTACTCCTAAGTAATGCAGTCAAAGCATTTCCCTGCTGAAAAATGTATGGTATGCAGTACCATACATTTCCATATTGAATCTGAGTGAGCAAAACTGAATATTTCATTTTTCTTTTAAATATACTTCATGGATCTTATACCATATGTCTTATACTTTTCCTAATAAGGAAAATACAGGGTTTAATATTAATTGTAAGATTTTGCCCTTCAGTATTATGTCTACCAGAAAAATATATGTCAATACGTGTAATGATTCTATGTCAACAACTCTTACTAGATCATTACTTTCCATCATTATCGTGATTGAGTCCAACTCATCATTGAAACCTAATTTGTATTTTTTTTTCAATGAAAGTTAAAGGGCAAAATGGTTTCTTATCAGTTACCCTAATATTTGTTGTTAACAATACAGACTGGAAAATTATGCAAATAAATAAAGGGGTATTTTCATTAATACCTAGAAAAAGTATTTTTACTGAAAAGTCATAGGTTTGCTTAATGGAAAACTGAGACATAAAGCAGCTTCTTGCAATCTTATTCTTCTCATGAACACTTTGCATTTGTTTGATGAAAAATATTTTCCTAGTTAGGTAGCAAAGGTAAAATAAATGAGTTAGTGTCTAATACTCAGTTGCAACTGCAAAGATCTTTTATACAGGTCTCATTTCATTTACCTAATAAACAGGGGCTGATTTTTTTTTTTTTAAAGGCCAGGCACAAATATAATTGTATATTCTGTTACTCATCATTATTCTTTTATAATATGAACAAATTCTTAAGTGCAACTAACAAACCATCTTTTTTCTTTGGAAAAATAAAATATATTTTAGAGATTATTTCAAAAATTAAATACTGTTATTACTGTTAACTACTGTTACTGCCTACTGTTACCTGAAATAGTTTGTCTTTTCACTATAAACAATGCTTATTCAGTGCTAAGTGTGGTGGCATTTTGGCTGTTTCGTAGCTAAGCAGTTGTAAATCTGCATCTGCCAGGCTCTTTTTCCAGGGTAAAACACTGGGGATCCTCAGTCCAGAGGATGTGCGCAGGCGAGACTGGCAGAGTGCAGTCCTTTCAGACTTCATACGGGAAGAAGAACTTTCAGGAGAAAGGGGGTGCTGTAGGAAGGTTGTCACTAGGTGTGGCAGATTACAGGTGGGTCTACTTTTTTCTAGAAATTTCCTCCATAGTAAGACACCACGGTTGGCATTGCCTTTTTCAAGTTCCATAAAATGGCTGAATTTTGTCTCACTGGATACCTTAGTATTTTCACAAACATTTTCATCTGGTTTCCTAAGCAAAGGTGATAGAAAGAAATCTTGTATTTAGCACAGACTCCCATGAGTCTAGACACAAGTCTCAATAAGGATTAAGGATGTGCTGAGAGGAGCTGTTATTCTGTAGCTCAGTATTTACTTTTCCACCTTCTGTCAAATGTCAGGAAAAGCTTGTAATCTTTCAAAAAACTAAACTCAAAGAAATTATTTTAAATTCTTCACACACACAAAAAGATACATTGCAATTCTGAAGTCTTATCAAAGCATGACATGATAAAGCATGCATAAAGGACCTACAGAATAATGCTTTGTACATTATCCTGTTCAATGATGGAAATAATTCCATTCTACAGTTAATGCTATACAGTTTTTGCATGCATTTTGGGATTATAACTACACTGCAGGCAGTAAAAGTATATGCTATCTCTTTCTTCCTCCAAATGCTTAGTAAAATAACAAATGTTCACAGATATTCTTGTTTCTAATTGGATTCCTTCTAGGCCACCTACACAGAAAAACACAATTGCTGATGCCTGCAGCAGCCACATTGTGCTGTGTTGTATAAATAGCTCTGGGAATTCAATAAAGAGCCAAATCATACAACAGGTTTCACAAACAGGAGCCTTCATTTGATAAAGGTGAAAAGGTCCCCATATTCCAAATTGTTTTTGCTTTTGAAACACTAGGAGAGGATCAGGGATTGAGACAGGGACAGAAGGGAGGAGATCAATTTTTGCTTTTTCCTTTGCAGTTATCTATGTATTGTCTCTAAAATGTTTTAAATAAATGTAACAATACAAATTGTAGATGATTATATGCAATACTTAACAGTAAATAATATGTAATTATAATAGACAGTGGGTATAAAATGGACTGGAATGAAACACGGAATATATTGCTACAGTAAAAAAAACCCTCCAGTACCATACAGTGAAAAAGCTCTGAAATCAAAAGTCCTTTGATAGCATGATGTTGTTTGAACAGCTAAAATGTATTATGATTCCACTGGGTAGGTGTGTACTTTAGCATCCTACATTGTATTAAAAAAGATAAAAATTCGGGAAGCAACTGCCATCAAGAGAAAACCTTCAAATAGACTTTCTCTGCTGGTAAAATTACCACTTACATTTCCCACTTTACAAAGAAATACAAAGCTGTGGATTTGTATTAGAATAGATTTTATTCATGCCAAGAGATAACTAGATAGCTAGATAAATAAATATAAGTAGACAAACACACAAATATACTGTGTACATGCACATGTATCTTAGACGCAAGAAAGCTCCAAAAAAGGCTACAGTGTGAGGCATCTAAAAGTTTATAAATGTCAAAATTAAGGTTTTCTCTCAAATTGGCATCCTTCAGTGTTTGCCATGGTAAGTGATGCTATCTGGAGGTGTATGCTGGCTATCCTAGCACTTTTTATCCCTGCTTGATACAGATTCCTCAGATGTTTCATGTTAAAGTAATCACCTGATCTGCAGTCTGGAAGGACTAGTCTGAGCTAGTTCATAGCTTCTCAGAAATATAAACAAATTGAATTTTGCTAATCCTCCCAAAAGAGAAACAGGAAGCAGAGGGATGGAGGGGCAGACAAGTGGGTGAGGGGAGCAGGTGAAAAGACAAGGGAGGAGATATTTTAGATTCAAGATTTACAGATTCTTCAGTGTCATTCCTTGAGAAACATTTCTAGAAAGGAGCTACCTCCTCCCCAGCCAGCAGCAGAAGCTACCAGCCTATATAATCACTAAGTGGAAGTAGCTGTAGTCAGCCTTGCTTACCAAGTCTTCCTATATGTACATGGACCAGCATGTGTACTTCGAGATTTTCTCAGTTATGCATAATTTAATCAATCACAGGTTTATTTTTCCAAACAAAAGGCAATGCCCTGATTTAAAAACAAGTCTCACAAAAGTTTTGCTTCCAAGCATGGAAGTGCTGGTTCTTCTCAGTGAAACATTTAAGATCTTTTTAAAGGCCAAATGTACTTTCCCCTTATTTACATTCTGGGAAATGAGCTAACCGTGTAGCTGTATCTCTTACAGAAATAAAAATTGACACCCAGCATGGGCATTTTCACCGAGAACATTTTAAGATGTGAAATCTTCTAAGAAACTGAAAACAGGATCTTAAAATGAAAAGGGACAGGCATTAGATGCAGACCCTGCCTACACAGGCCATGCAGGGGGAATCACCCTGGCTTTATCTTGCTGCTAAATGCCTGAACAAAACTTTTGCTCCAGAGAGTACCGAGTAGGGGCTATGTAAGGAACATCAGTGTCTCCAACATGCTGCACAGCACAGTAGTACTGCAGGGGAGATACACCAGGCTCCCACAATCCATGTCTTCTGTGGTGCTACTGCCTCGAATCAGCACTGAGGAGGAAGGAGAGGGCAAGGGTATTTCTTTCCGTACATTGGCTTCAATAGTTACTGCTGGGGTTATGTTGCCAATGTGCCTCTCACATTCATGATCTGCAGTAAGGTTCCGTATTTGTGCATATAAAATTACTTTCACCCACTGAGAAGAAAAACCTCCTAAAAAATCTGTCCTGAACACTGCAATTGAGACTGGTATCCTTAGCATCCAAGGCAGATGGGCTCTGTTAGGCATAAGCAGTGAGGCCCCACAGACTTCTAGGACACTACTTGCAATGACACTTCCTACCTTGGCTCTACCAGTCCACCCTTGCAAAGATCTCTTGTGCATTTTTTCCTCTGCTTTATTAAGCAGTGTAAATCATTCTTTCCTGCATGCCCCTTTAAAATTCATCTTCTTGCTAATCCTTCTAATGCAAAAAACGCTGTCATATTCCTTTCTCTTTCACATGAGCATAGTTTCCCACCACTTCAGTTTTCATTCTTCTCTTTGCCACCTAAGTAATCTTTTCGTGCAGTCTCTGATGACATACTGGACGCATGCTGTCCCCCCCACAGGAGGGGGGGGGTCTCACACAGTGAAGAGAGTAGAAAGACAGGCAGCACCCATAACTGCAGGGAAAGGTCTGCTCAGTCCATGGAGCCCAGGAGGGCTTGTGCACAAATTACTCTGTGGGATCTTGTATGTATCCACATACACAGGAAAAATCTGTGAAGTAGTTAGAGTGGGCTTAGGCAAGAAGACTCACCAAATAATTAAACTGCCAAACACTTAGCAGAATTCTGTTAAGTGCTTGTAAATTGATAATTCTCTAGGCTAATCATATGGTCAAATTTGAGCCCATTTCCTACTGACGGTAAAAATTGTTGATCCCAAGAGATCCTCTTCCAAGTTTCAACCCTTCTTCAAAGCACAGAGTTGCTAGAGGTACTTCATAAATAGCTGTTTCATATTTTTAAGTGTGGGGGTTTTTTAAACTCATTTTGCTTCACTGAAACATTCCAAAATTGTTTACACGTGTCAAGCTGCAGGCAACGTTCTGTATCTACACTACCTCTAGGTGAGACCCTGGTAGCACTGCACCTGGCATACATTCCTTCTGTAGCACAAAAATTATAGTACTCTCTCATTAACTTGGTTAAGGAGCTATTTGCATTTTAGGTTTTTTTCAGAATTCTAATGTGAGGAATAGTTTGGGAGAGTTTTGCCAGCCCATTAGTACTTTTTAACATCATGAACTTGATAAAGGAAGAAAAAAATAATTTCCTAAACAGTTGAAAATAAGATGGAGATACAATTTATTTTCTAAGTAAGGAAATTATTATGGAATTGGATGTTCTTCCACTAGTACAATAGTGGAACTATTCCACTTTAGCTTTTAATGTTGCTATTGCATTTACTCTGGATTCTGGCATACATATAAGAGACCTAAAACCTTTAAAGTGACTTACTGTTGAACTGAATTGGCTTTTAAATCCATCAAAACTATGTAAATTGCAATGCAATACAAGAAAAGTAGGAAAAATAGAATGCAAATACTGTGAAGAGAAACTGGCATGTGGTGCTCATGCCATCTTGTGGCTTTTCTGCACAAAGTCATATGAACATTAACTCATTCATTTATATACTTAAACTAAGTTTCAGTATTAATTCTTCTAGTGTCTACCTGTGGCACAGGTCTGCCAATAACAGTCATACACACATGAACTGTTCAGACAAGGCCTAGCCATGTGTTGAAATAAAAACACTATGTACCAGGAAAAAATATCTGGAAAGAGAAAGATATTTTTAGTTTGTAGACATCTTTTATTCTCCTCTGGGCTCCAGCCATGCTTTCCCAGAGGAAAGAAAAACATGTTTTAATACGTATATATAAATACAAGTATAAGAAATATAGACATGTATCTATATATAAAATAAAACATATATGTACCTGCACACAAACACAGACACCATTCAAAATCATAGAATCATAGAATCATTAAGGTTGGAAAAGACCTCTAAGATCATCAAGTCCAACCGTCAACCCAACACCACCATGCCCACTAAACCATGTCCCTAAGCGCCTCATCTACAAGTCTTTTAAATACCTCCAGGGATGGTGACTCAACCACTTCCCTGGGCAGCCTGTTCCAAGGCCTGACCACTCTTTCAGTGAAGAAGTTTTTCCTAATGTCCAGTCTAAACCTCCCCTGGTGCAACTTGAGGCCATTTCCTCTCGTCCTATCACTGGTTACTTGGGAGAAGAGACCAACCCCCACCTCACTACAACCTCCTTTCAGGTAGTTGTAGAGTGCGATGTATGCATTTAAATAACTATGATTCTAAATTGGACCTAAAGATGTCAGTAGATAAGGTACATGATCAGCCTTACTTATTTCAATTTCACTTCTTCCTAAGAGTATCAAGATATATGATTACTTCCACCACAACTTCAGCTTCCAGGAGGTACCACATCAACTCAGACAATCTGACCTGAATTTAAACCATTCAGCTCAATTCAACAAACTGTCGTGTTTCCATTCAGATAGATTCAGTCTGAAATGAAATATTGATCTTGTTTTCCCAATTGGAAAGCAAAACATTGCAGCAGAATTGGAACTTAAGCACTGAAAATTTCAATTTTGCAGACTCTGTTCTGTTCCGCTCATTGTGGCCAAATATAGTTTGCATTAGAAAGCCTTAATCAGATCTCATCTAGCCGATCAATCAGTATGAACAGAAACTGCTGGCTTTCCTCATTTCACCTTTGGAGCCCAACCACAAAAACTGGCAATGTTTCTCTGTCCTGAGAACTTCAAGTCTCACCACATAAGATTGAGGCTTACAGAGTTCATCTGCCACCGGTTCCATAGTGCTAACACCCTCTCCCCAAAACAGAAAGAAATTAGAGAAAGCACAATGGGTGGTCAGGTTCTTGGGGCCCCGAGATGACTTCCTGAAAAGAGGCTATGATACGGGATTTTAACAGATTGTACTCTGCAAAGAAGGCACATGTAATTCCTACTGCAGAGGAGGAGTAAAGTGTTTACCATTCCATCCTGGCCATATCCTACGACATAGGATATTTAATTTTCATGTGGAGGGACTAACACATTAGAACACTGTCAACACCACTCATCTGTAGCCCTCTCTGATGCATGAGGAAAACTAGGTGCTGCAAACTATATTTGGAGAGAAAAGTTTGAATTGGCATCTTCAGGAGAATATAACTGTTAATACCATCCAAGAATTTTTACCGTAGTAAAGAAATTTCAGCTGTTCACTGAGGTAAAGTTTCTGCTGGTTCACTGAAAATTGTTGGGTGCCAGCTGGCACAAATAGCAGTTGTGGTGATTTCTCATACACATCTGGGATGAACGGTTAAGGTGGAAACTGAGTAACTCATTTAACTCCTTGACTCTGCACAGGAGTGCTTTACCATCAGTCAAAGCAGTCCCAGCACTGGGACTGTACTGACTTACATGTTTGGAAAATATGGACCAAAGAATCCCATTCCACCATCAGTGTCACAGAGCAGCTGCCTGGGACTGGAAGACTTTACTCACTTTTTAGAAAGCACTGTAACCGTGACTCGAAGGTGTGCTATCCCAGAAAAAAAGTGACTGTGACACATGGTATCAGTAGACTGCTTTGCACTAGGAAGTGTTCAGTGTGTGATTGCTCCTCATTTTGACCACCAAAAGCTTTGTCATGGATAGACAAGCATGTTCACCATATTGTAACTTTCACTACCCACAGGTGGTCATCACTGGATGTAAGTATGAGAATATTGATGAGTCTTAATTTAAAAGTTTGTCTTTTCCAGGAAAAGAGATTTTTTCAGAATTGTAGATTTACATAGTTTGTAAAAGACCTCTGGAGGTCATCTGGTCCAACACCCAGCTCAATGCAGGGTGAACTCAGAGTAGGTTGCTTAGCTGAATTATGAACACCTCCAAGGAAGAAGATTTCACAACCTCTTTAGGCCACCTGGTCCAGTATTTGAATACCCTTACTGCAGGGGAAAAAAAAAAAATAATAATATCTAATTGGAATTTCCTGTATTGCTGTTTGTGCCCTTTATCTCTCATCCCTTCACTGTTCAACTGCAAGAAGAGTCTGACTCCATCCTCCTTATACTTGCTCATTAAGCAGCTGAAGGCAGCAATGAAAATCCCCCCATCTCCCCAGCCTTCTCTTCTCAACACAGAACAAACCCAGCTCTCAGCCTCAGCTCATACACCATGTGCTCCAGCCCACTCAACATTTCAATTGCCCTCCAGTGAGCTTTCTCCAGTATGTCCCTGTCTTTCTTGTACTGGGGAAGCCCCAAACTGGACATGTAGTCCTGTACAAATGCTGAACAGAGGGGAATCATCGTAATCACTTCCCTCAACCTGCTGACTACACTTTTGCTAATACATCCTGGTATATGGTTGACCATTTTCCTGCAGGTGCACACTGCTCATTCATGTTCAACTTGTGTTCACCTGGACTCCTTTCTTACCAGTCAGGACCCAGCCTCTGGCCCAGGTCTCTGCATTTGCCTTTGCTGAACATCACGAGGACCCTGTCAGTCCTTTTCCCCAGCCTGACAAGGCACCCTCTGTATCTGTCTACCCTATAGTCTGCCTATCCAATCTATACTTCGCCAGTTTGACTACAAGGATACCATGGGTATATAGCATGGTATATACTGTTTGGTATCTGATGATCCTGAAGTTGGGGAATCAGAGTGTAAACAATTTCTGAGAAGCCTTTCTGGCTCTGGAATGTTAGTTCAGATAGGAATTATATCTTGAAACTCGATATTAATACTATAAAATATTCTTTGTATATGCTGAAGAAAAAATAATTGATGATTTTCAGAAGAAGGGTGCAGTTTTAAAGTTAGTCATTGTTCAAAAATATTCAGATGGTTAAAATTAGATATCTTCAGGTATCTAAAGAATAACTCAACTAAAGTATTTTATATGTAATAACAAGGTCAGCTGAAAGTGAGAGTTTTCAGGTGCTCTGAGAACAGACTGATAATGATTTTGCCACTATAGAATATGTTTCCAGTCACTCTTATTTTTCTGAAGAATTTTTTTCTAACTGAAATCTTCTGTCTCCTCTTGGCCTGTTCATAAATTAGTGCAGAAAATCTGAACAATTGTAAGTGAGAGGTTGGCAAAAATAAATCAACTTCTTCAGTTATAGGAAAACAATTACCTTTTTCCTTTATTTGAATCAGATATGCTGGAGGAAAAAAAAGGTTAAACCATGAGTAAATACAACCTGTGGATGAGCTGGAATTGGATGAACTACAATCATAGAAAACTGAATATATAATACATTACACAAAGCTAGATGTCAGGCTCCAACACACTTCATTGGCAGATGACCAGGCCTAATTT
Source organism: Fulmarus glacialis (assembly GCF_000690835.1). Taxonomy (NCBI): domain Eukaryota; kingdom Metazoa; phylum Chordata; class Aves; order Procellariiformes; family Procellariidae; genus Fulmarus; species Fulmarus glacialis. The sequence continues at coordinate 32,531 of NW_009187725.1, forward strand.
TCAGAATGAAGGATGGATATGTGTGTTTCTCTGTATTGCAATAGCACGTACCAGAATTGCAACCATGCACCAGGATGCACCATCACCAGAATCCCGTTGCACTAAGTACCATATACACAAGACAAAGACCGTCTCTGCCTCAAGCAACTAGCACCTAGGAGCAAGACAAAAGAAAACAGAGAGAAATATTAAACAATTTCTAAGACAGGTAAGCTGAAAAAATCCAAAATGAATAACATATATTAAAACAGACCATGTTCCCTATCAGAGAATCAAATTTCCAAGGTCGAGTTTCTCTTATATTAGAGAATACGTGTGAAACCCACTGGCCAAATAAAAGTTTTAATACCACTTTAGTGCCAGTCCACACAGGGAATGACTGTCAGTTTGATCAGTTCCTTTTAGCTTATATGCCAGAAGTATGAGTTACTGATTTAAGAATAGCAACCCTGCTGATAGTTATGTGTTGCTATAGGGCCTAATTTCCTTTTCTTAGCTCTTTGTCTTGTGTTTTAAGACCTTGAAAGTTATGCATAACTGGATATTTTTCAAGTGGCTGCTGTAAAATTAATCACGCTAAAATTAAAAAAAGTGAGGATTAAAGTGGCATCTGTCACCTTAATTTCACACCCCTGCTTGAATGCATTGTAATAGTCTTAATTATACCACCACATGCTATACAGGTTTCTACCTCTCTCACCACACAATGTGAATCGTCTCTGGGAACAAGTCACTGATTTGCAGCAAAAGAAGTAGTTGTCCATAACACTTTGGTTTCATTTGTCACTGACACTGGGAGGTGTAAACTGAAATAGGAAACAAAGTGGTCTTCTGAGTAAGACAGGTGAAATCTGTCCCATTGGATTACATTTTATCCCTGCCTCTGTCACAGAGATTCTCATCAGCTAAGCAGAAAAGCTTTTAAATTATTTTCTCAGGTGTCTATTAATTATGAGTTTCTCATTAAATGCTCATTATATGCTCTGGGGTCAAAACTGATCACTCACAGAGGAAACTGAAGTCAGCAAAACCTATACCTGCAACCTGAAAATTGCTAATAATAAGTGTTCTGATAAAAATCAAGCTCCAGACATCTTGAAGTAGGCATCCAAGATGATAGATATTTTACACTTAAAATCATTCTTTGGCTCAGTTTCCCTCTGTAAAAACAGGTTAATATTTTTTACACCTCTAAAGTTGCAGTATTAAGTAAATAAATTTATCATTGTTGAATACTCAAGACCATATGAGTTAGTATTCTGTCTTCAAGGAGGGCAAATTAGAGTGAATACTGTATTGAATCACACCATGATATTAATAACATATATTAAATACCTTCTCATTCAGTAAGCCTAAATTTGGAACAATAACAAATAAACAGAATACCTCAAAGAATATATGCTCAGTGGTAAGGTTGCACATGCACAGAAAATTTTAATTTTGGCATTTTTTAAGCTTGAGGTACTTGATCTTGCAGCAGGGATGTTCCTTTTTACACAAGGCAGATTAAATTTTTAGTATTTAAATTTCAGGTGATCCCATTCAACCTAGTCACTAAGTGAATCACAAACACAGAATAATTTCTACAGCTTTGCAATAATCAATTTCTTTACACTGTTATATTGCCATCAAATTCAAATCTGTTTTTTTTTTCTTCAGCTCTAGAATGGGACAAACTCACAATTGCAGCTTATCAGTAACTCCTGGTAACCATAAGAGTACCAAATAAATCACTTCATTTGATTTAGTATTTTTTGTCTCACAATATTGTTACTTTTCAAAGCTCTTATCACCGGGTTAGACTACAGATATCAATCAGCCGATAAACGAAGTGTATGGTTTTATTTTCATAGAAGACTTAGCTGTTGTTAATGTATATTTAAGACTACAATAATAATATTAAGACGACAAAAATAATCACTATGAGATCCAAAGATAATTGCACTAGATAACCAAAAGTACAAATTTGTATTTACATGCCTGTGCTTATGTTGAGTAACAAGAAAGCCTGTAGCTTTGTGGTAAAGGGAACTTTTGTGCATTAGTAACATTAGAAGTCAATTTTTTAGAGACTGAATTTCCATTAGCTTATGAAAAAGGCAAAAGACTGTCAAGTTCAAAAATAGTCTTTCATATACCAAAACTATTTGTGGTGGGCTTGTCTATGGCAGATTGGCTTCAATCCAGCTCGCCAAGCTGCCTTTCAGTGATACTTTACTTATGATTAAGCCTTTACTCACTTCTTGTACAGAATGTTTAACATTTAAAATGAAATTTTATTTAAAAGGTTGCTTCTGTGGTTCAGACACCTTTTTCTTTTTTCAAATTACTAATTACTATAGGGGAAATCCTTCCTACACTGATAAATGAACGTTAAATAGAACAGTTGAAGACTAACCAGAAATATTCATCTCAGTCCAAAGTTAATCTAGCCTTATAATCCAAATATAAACTTTCAGACCTAGTATCACAGATTAAGCTGCTAAATCTTGTGCTTGAATACAACTGATGCATCTTCATGGTCACTTATTACAGAAAATAATTAAAACAAAACTTTTGGATGGAAGATGGCTAACTTGCAAAATTTCAGTTCTACTGATTGTAGACTGTCAAAATTATAAGAAAATAAACCAAGGTTTTATGATGAAAATTGTGAGGCTTTTTTGATAATAGGTGATGACTTACTATATTGAACAAAACTCAACATGAAAGGCATTTTTGCTGAAAGTGAGGTCCATTTTTAAATTGTGAAAAAGAAGTATTTTTCTACTTGAGGGATTTCTTAGTGAGAAAACTCATCAAAATTGAATCCATTTAAAATTTCTGAGGAAAAGATATACCAATGACTTTCAAGGGAGAATGACCTGAGCAAGGGAATTCTATTTTAATAGCCTGATGGTAAAGAGGAAGGCTAAGCTTGGAAAGAAGAGGTACTGTTGAAGTCTCAAAGGGGAGGAGGAGATAACTCACAATATGTGGAAAGGAGCGTCCTAAGAGGGGTTTGAAAATGATCCTTCACTGGCAAGAAGGAGCTTCTGTTTTTTGAAAAATTATGTTCTATGGGCAATCCTCTTGCCAGCCTGTGGTATGATACTTTGGTACAGGAATTCCTTATCTCCCAAAAACTTTAATCAGAGCCCACCCCAAATTATTATTCTGTAGTGTGTGGAGCAGAGCTGTGAACAGACATGCAGTTCTGCAGGGGACTTTTATGCTCAAAAAGGTTTTAAAGAAATTTAGCTAATTGCATTTGCACAATTATTAGTAAAGTATATAGATGAATAGCACTAGTGGTTTCAGGACAGGGAGAAAAACAAATCCTTGGATTTTAGACAGTATGGGAATATGGAATATTAGGGGTGCAGGCCACAAAATTCATAGAGGTACAGAGTTAACTGAGTAGGAGATAAATTCACCTGAGAATGGCTAGGGAGAAATGGAGCAGCTACTTGTAATTTGTAGAATACTAGGG
>NW_009187725.1:36013-42764 GCF_000690835.1 Fulmarus glacialis
TAGCTGGGGTGCAGGTCCAGCAGAGGCTGCTGAGCTTTGCAGAAAACGAAAGGAAGGAGGACATAGAAGATGGACTATACTGAATGAAAGGGAAATAACTTAGTATAAACTTTGCAGAAATTGGTGTAAAAGCTTTGAACTCAGTGACACAGGTATAAAAAGGGTTGGTAGAAGCTCAAATCTTTCACTGTCAAATATGAACTTTTCTGACCTCCAAGAAGTGTGGAAAGGAGACTACTCTCAGCTGCCTGCCTCACCAATATCACAACAACATCCAATAGTAACAGCCTTCTATTTTAGCCCAAAACTAACTACTAGTTGAACATGTGGCTATTAGATCTGGATGCTACTTATCACACCATGTCATATGAGATGCAAGGTACTTGGAAATCCCCAGTGGAAGCTTTGAGAGTTCATTTTGCGGATGCAAGAGACCTTACTGTACCTCCTTCAGCAAACTGTTATTGAAGAAGCATGGTTATCATTTGTGTGATATCACTGTCCACTGTTACAAGACTGGTACTCAGCATGGCCTGCCATCTTATTCAAGCTGCCGAGTGGAAATCACCAGTAGGACCAAGTTTCTTTTATTATCTTTAAAAAAGAGGAAAGCAATGCAAATGAAAAATTATTCAGTGATAGCTGTCCAAAACCCCACTGAGCATTTGTAGACAGCAAATCTGCAATAGTTGCAGAACAATTCAGACCAGAAACCCAAATTTCTCTCCTGCAGAAAGGGATTCAGAATATGTCTGTCCATTAGCCCTATCAAGAAAGTCTACAGCCAAGAAAGCCTATATTCCTAGACTAAAGCAATCACCTAGATCTCTACAGCCAATGGAGACAGTCACACCCAGAGGGTAATTAATTCCATCTCAAAATAGGTCAGCAAGACAGTAAGGTGGAATCGACAACTGATAGACCCATCTTTCTCTACTATGTATAGAAACTCCACATAAACAAATCAGGTAAAATAAGTCTTGCTCAGAGCAACCAGCTATCTCTGTTAGGCAGCCATACTTGGTAAAAACTAATATATTTCCTCTCTGACCAGAACATTTCCATTTGTCTGTTGCTGTTCCTCAGTGATCAGTGTGATCTCCTTGAACATCACTTCTACTGCTGTATTGCATTGTTATAGGACAGTTTATAATTTTATTCTTTCTGCAATATCAAAAAAGTGTCTGCAACCTATTACCATAAATTAATTGTAAATGAACAGTTTGATACCAGATGCCAGATTTCTCTGGAGGCAGGGCTCTGGCAAGTGCCGGATGCTTTTTAATTTGACACTTTCAGTTATTCCAGGATGATCAAAAACTCAATAAATGCTAGTAAGTAGTTTGGCACTAAAATGTACCTAAAAATCCAAATATTCCCAGTTTCTTTCTTGATAAAGATCGATATGGCTTTGTTTGGAAATTCCTTAAAGACATAATTTTTCCCAAGTTTCTTTATTGTTTCCTCATTCTTTGAGGTAGAATTATTACAGCTCCATTTTTCCTTCTTCAATTCATGTGAGTATTCAGTTTCTTTTCCAGTCAGGAGGTTGAAAGTGCAAAAAAAAAAAAAATTATAAAGAGGAGGAAAACAACTCGAGTAATATTTTCCAAGACTGACAGGGGAAGGGAACATTTTCGTATAGACAGGGGGGTTTTTCTTAGAATTTCTGTTCTCACTTTCTTCAAGCCTTTTTTAAAAGATAAATACTGTATAAACATTACATGTTTACTAGATGTCAGTGTTCATTATTTTACTTTCAACACAAATCAGATTTAAAGAGTAAAAAATACTAAACATATACTTCCAAGTTAAAGAAGGACCTTGGAAATTACTACACTAAAATTCACAGTACAACTACATTGCTGAGTTTGTGGTCTGCAGTTTTTTCTGTTTTCCCTCAGGAATTTAATGCATATTATTTTAAATCAGAATTTAAGTCTCTTTCTTATATATGTAACCTGTTATTTCATCTTTTAGTTCAAAGTTTTTCACTTTGTCTGTACTACCAAGGGTATGCATAACAGAAGTGAAAAGTCTGATTAATAGTACTATCAGGAGTGTGTGCTAATCTCTTATATCCAGAGAAGTTGTAGGTTATTTCCAAGCTGATGTCATTTCTAGAAAAAAAGCATTTTTTAAATGCCTGACAAGATTGGGAAATTTATAATCTAAAACACATCCTCCCTGTTAAAGCTTTTTATACAGATTATTCTATCCAGCCCTTTTTGCCCATTTCATTCCGTGAAACACTTAGGACCCTGATGATAGGCATAGCATAAATGAAATGTCAAAATTGTATTATCAAAATGAGACATATAAAAATAGCACTTAAGAGGTTCATACTTAGAGGAGGTAAATCAAAATTATACGTGTGTATTGCTTATCTAAACAGAAATTATTGCTGTCCTGACACTCATCCACAGTACTTATTTGTGCTATGAAAAAAATCACCTTTCACAGCACGTGGTGGGCCCCAAGATGTCCTTTCCATCCTTCAAGTTTCTGGATGGGTATCAGGGAGCAGGCATGGGGACGCTCAGCCTGGGCCAGGAGCAGGGCAGTTGGGGGGCACCAGGGCAGCCCCAGCCCCCGGCATCAAGCACCTCCCTAGGGATGGGACAGGAGCCTGCAGGTGGGCCAGGCTGAGTGGGGCCCATGGCTGGGTAGGTCAGGGGGGAGCTGGAGACCAGCCCTGCTGCAGCATTGCTGGGGCAGGGGCTGACAGCCCTGGGGGCTCAGGTGGGGTCCTGGGCAGGGACAGTGAGGCCCATGAGCACCCTTGGGGCCTAGACAGAAGCTTTTCCTCCCAGCAAAGTCTGTCCTCACACCTTGCAGAGGTCAACCGAGGGCCAGTCTGGCAGTACCTGAGCAAGACAGAACCAGAGGTGGTGGCCAGGTCCAGCCAAGAAGCCAGACCATAAGGCAACATCGTGGTGATGAGGCAGGTCTAGGATCAAGCCGGGAAGTCAGCCCACAGGTCACAGCCAGGATCAGGTCCTATAATCAACACTCCTCTATCATGGCTCAGACAGGAGGTGAAGGCTTGGGGCTGAGCTTATGTAGAGCTCCTGGACCCACAGGTGTGGGTGGAGGCCCCAGGTGAGGCTGGTCAGGGTCTTTATGGTGCACTCAGGGCCCTGGTAATGGGAATGGTGAGTCAGAATGAATACAGCTGTGCCAGACTATGGGTTCTTGGTTTTACAGGTACACATATACAAGCTAAATATTGGCGTGACTGTCCCTAACGAGAGCAAGACAGAAACACAGTCATTCCTAACAGAAGAGGCACTCACAGGAAGCACAAAAGACAGTTATTGAATTCGAGACTAATACTTCTACAGGCAGCAACTTCTGATTTCTCTGTCAAAAGCTGTATCACAAAACCATAGAAACCAGGAGAGGAATGGACTTAAAGACACCATCTAATCCATTCACCTGCCTCAAAGGCTGTAGAATTACAGCTATATAATTCCTAACAGCTGTTCTTAAAAATCTCCAGTAGTGGCTTTATATCAGGTGTATGCCTAAGGTAAGTGCCCTGCTGGAAAATATTTGGGGGTTTGTGTGGTTTGTTTAATTCTAACAGTTTACCTCAATCTTTTTGACTTCAGAGTCTGTTATTTGTTGTTCTGTCTATTAATAACACACAGAACAGATTATTTCTTCCATCTTTCTATTAGTTTCTTCTGGTTTTCAAGACTAACCAACTGCTACCTCTATTTTTTCCTTCGTTGACTAAATAACTCTACATCTCTCAAGCTTTCCTCATAAGTCACATGTTTTAAGAGGTGGACCACTCTTGCTGTTCATTTCTGAAATTTCTCCAATTGTTCTGTATTGTTCATGAAGCACGAGGATTGAAAGAAATACTCTGGTTGCTAAGTACATGATAAATACACCAGAAAGTTGACTTTCAAGGCACAACCTGACATTTGTTTTTATTGCATTGCACACTTCTTTTCCAGATTTTTTCTCAAGTTTACCAGGAGCACTTTGAATTGTAATGCTGTCTTCTAGTGTAGTTGGTGTCATCTGCAAATTTAAGAGTCATACTCCCTATTCCTTCATCATGACGCTAATGAAAATAGTGAATAGTAGCCTACTAAAACCTCATTCAATATATTCTCCTCTTCTGGTGATGAATCACTAATTAATACTCTGTAAGAACATTTTTCCAACCAGCTTTGCACTCTATAGCAGTTTCATCTAGATTATTTTTCTACAGTTTGCTTATGACAATGTCATGTGAGAAAGTTTACATCAAAAGATGTAAAATAAAGCATTTTTCCTAGCATAAAGCCATGTTCCCCTTCATGAATGAAACTACTTGACACAATTTGTTCTTAATGAGTCTATACATGTAGGTGTTTATAAATTATTTGTTTTATTATTTGTTTCATATTTTTGGGTAATAAAAGATAAGAGTCTATAGCTCCCCAGATTCCCTTTGTAATGTGCTCACCATCCTGCAGACTTTTTGAGTATCATCTGTTTTCTAAGTTTACAAAGACAACTGTGAATGACTTTGAGGCTCTATCAAGCTTGTTCTCTGTGTGTTTAGTGAGGAATTCCACTGAGCCAAGATGATTTGAAAAAAACATGTTTAGTAGCCCTCAACCCCACATTCCCTCAGGGGTAACCTACTTGATGCTGGTATTAATTCTGTTGGTTTACTATAAGACGTCCCTCATCAGTCACTAAAGTCACTGTCTCCCACAAAAGTCCTCAGTCTCATCCCCACCAACCTCAAAGGACAGTTTAATTCTGAAACTCCCTGACCATGGTTCACACCAAACCATACTGCCACTGGCCCAGGCTGAGGCGCAACCCCTGCAGCCACTGGCTGTGGAGAGAAGGAGAGCTGTCCCCCACTATCAAGCTCCACCACCGTGTTTCTCCTCCTGTAGGGAAGCAGTGATTCAGCCCTCCTGTGTGATCCTTCTCAGGCTCATATAGGTCAGAACCAGGGCAGCGGCAACTGGTGGATTTGGCCCTCCAACCCCTCACACTGGTTCATGGGGAACCAGATTGTCTCCAGAAAGGGTCACATGCTCTTCTTCCCTATGAGGGATGGCTGCCACAGGCCCAAACCAGCCTCCTGCACGGCTACAAAGCCTGCCTATAGTCCTTATCACTCTTTTCTGCCATCAGCTGCACTTTCAGGGGAGCAGAATAAGAGGTGACCCCAGCATGATTAGTGCTGTAGACCACACAGTGACACTTCCCCAGACATTAATGTCCATGGATACTTGACTAAAGACAAAGGTAACACTTCATAAAGAACAGTGCCCTTAAAACAATGCAGTGGAGTTATGCTTGTTCCCACAGAAGCTATATGCTAAGCCATTTTTGTGTTACTACCTCATTCCCCTTTGACTCTTCCCCAACACAGTCGGGTGTGGCAGATCTAGCAGCTGCTGTCAGAAGTACCTCATCCACTGTCTGCAAGCCCACTTCAAGACTTCAAGTTAAAGGAAGTCAGTTGTCTTCCCTATTGTATTCATCAAATTCACTGAAATGTTTTCCTTCTTGAATGAAATGCATTCCCTGCAGGGAATGAAAACAGCCTGCCATGAGGTAGCATAAACTTGGTCCCATAACCCACATCTCCTTCCTTTAGTTAAATAGGTTAAACCCATCTGCCATGCTTTTAGATGTCCATTGTCTAGCCAAAGGATTTGTTTGGGGGGAGCAAAATAAAGCAAATACATCTTTAACATCAATAACCTAAAATGAAGTATTATATCCTATATAAGTCATTTGAAAGCCAAGGACACACAATAAATTTCATTGGTTTTCCATTCCCAGCAGAGAGGCTAACATGCCTACCCATGCTCTAGAGGAAAGAAAGTTAAAAACTTCTCAAGACAAACTGAGAAACCTGATGCTTTTCTTTCTGCTGTAAACTGAAACATCATTAATAAATTTCCATCTCCAGGTCTGAATAGTCATGTTGAAGTAAAGACTGAGTTGAAATGAGTGCCTGGAATACTTTCCCAGGACAAACATCCTCTTCACCAGTTTATTAGCTATGTCTACCCTGAGAGCTTCCACATACAAAGAGTCACTCTAGAGGTGTTTCAGCTGCACTTCAGGATGAGACCCAGGGGTTTTTTGGAGGAACAGTAGATACACAGAACAATCAGGAAACAAATGTGCTCTAGCACACTTCAGTTCACTCCTGATCATCCAGATCTTCAGTCTGGTTTATCAATAGACTAAGATTGCAGCACACAACTTGGAGTTCATCTGCTCACATTCAGCCTTTCAGTGCATTTGATCTGGTCTGCTTTTAAGAGACACATTTTCTTTATCTACTTTTAGCTTTTAGAGCTAATGGCCTAGCTGACTTCTTGGAACCAAAAAACAGCTCCATCTTCTTAGAAGTGCCGGAATGGCAGTCACAAAGGCTGCTTTAAACAGTACTCTTTTGATTCCTCTTTCTACTTCTCTCCTCCATGTGTTTTCTGTAGCATTCACACCTGATTGTTGAACTCTGAAAATTCTTCAGAAGCCAAATCTCCAGAGACAGTTTTGACAGTCTTGATAGTCACTGAAATGGTGGTAGGAGAGGGGACTAAATAGAATCATAGAATCACAGAATCATTTAGGTTGGAACAGACCTTTAAGATCATTGAGTTCAACCATTAACCTAACACTGCCAAGTCTACCACTAAACCATGTCCCTAAGCACCACATCTACATGTCTTTCAAATACTTCCAGGGATGGTGACTCCACCACTTCCCT
>NW_009187725.1:42795-43211 GCF_000690835.1 Fulmarus glacialis
GGGCCAGCCTGTTCCAAGGCTTGACAATCCTTTCGGTGAAGACATCTTTCCTAATATCCAATCTAAACCTCACCTGGCGCAACTTGAGGACATTTCCTCTTATCCTATCACTTGTTACTTGGGAAAAGAGACTGACACCCATCTTGCTACAACCTCCTTTCAGGTAGTTGTAGAGAGCAATAAGGTCTCCCCTCAGCCTCCTTTTCTACAGACTAAACAACCCCAGTTCCCTCAGCTGCTCCTCATAAGACTTGTTCTCCAGACCCTTCACCAGCTTTGTTGCTCTTCTTTGGATGCGCTCCAGCACCTCAATGTCCTTCTTGTAGTGAGGGGCCCAAAACTGAACATAGTATTCAAGGTGCAGCCTCACCAGTGCCCAAGTACAGGGGGATGATCATTTCCCTACTCCTGCTGGC
>NW_009187726.1:2500-17005 GCF_000690835.1 Fulmarus glacialis
AATATATTTGCAGTTTTATGAAATTCTGGATGGTGGTGCTAGAAGAGGAATGCAGATTCAGCCAACACTATTACAGCCTAAGAAGGAAAGTTTCCTTTCTATAAAAAAATCATATATATATATACACACACATATATATATATACACATATTCTATACACACACGCGCGCACCATTTATACCTGTCAATCTCCATCACGCCAACCTTTTTATAGAAAGACCTAGAGACAGACTTCCAGCAAAACAGAAGTTGCTCAGTATCAGGACACTAAAGATCTTTATTTTACCAACCCAGTAAAAGTAGCCATCAGAGGATAGGAGGAAATCTAAAATGGCTTGAAATATCCAGAGATTCGCCAACAGGACAAACAAGCCTGAGGAAACCAAGTTTTCTCAGACCTATTTTGCCATCAGTACTTTGAGAGGAGTTAAGGATACAGGAAAAGAAAAATATTCAGAAGTGATTATTCAGCTAAAAGGACTTATGCTCCTAATTGCTCATGTGCCTTTGAAAGTTCCCTACAGCTCTTTGCATTCAATTTTCTCTTATTTTGAAGATCAAAACAATGACGCAAAGTGCCCCTATTTAACTTAAGTGCTCTGACAAGACACACAGCCTATTCTGCAGCATTTCTGCTGTACATAGCCATCAGAAAATCACACGTTTATTACGCATAGAGAGTTCTCTCTTGATCGGAAAGCGTTTTCCATATTTTGCAGGGCCACCCCAGCTCTGCAGCCGAAAGCACGGCTCCTCCGTGGCAGACACGGCGCGGGTACTCACGGCAAGCCACGGCAGCGTCCCTGGCAGGCTGCACACGCCGAGCCGCAGCCCACAGCCTCACCCGTGCAGGCAAGCTCCTCTTCCGAAACCTGGAGCAGGTGGAAGGACTCTGGAAGGACCGTGCTCTTGGCCTTTTCCTGCCCAATTTCACAAGGTTAATGAGACTCGCAGAGGAATCGCTGCTGGAGACGGGGCAACACAAGCCTTGCAGAGCATCACATCTGGAGCCCAGAGGCGCTTGCCTCCCCCATTTGCATTTGCTTCCCGCTCCCTCATACAGAGCAGGATCAGTGATTCTCTCTCCTTCGCAAAGAGCTCGGACAAGGACTGACTGTGGCTGAAATGAGGAGGAATAAAGGGGAAGGAGATTTTAAAATGAAGTCTACTTATTTTTTAATCTCATACCTAAAATTTATAGCATCATTCTCCCCTCTGCATAAACAACTCTTCTGTCCCCTCCAATTACAACGTGCAAAGCTGACTGCTACATGCAATGTCAAATTTACACTGGTGCCTTTTATCAGGATTTCCTTTCATATTGCTCTCTAAGCAGTGACTTTGTAAGGAGATTAACTGCCTTATATGCCACACATTAAACAAACCCACATGTATACAACACAGCTTTTAAGAGATTTCTGTTTTCCCCAGGATGGCCCTTCCTATCTTTGAAGGTCTTGGTTTTTAGCACCCTATCCCTCAAGCACTGGTCCACTACCACCATCAGCAGAGAGAAGGAGTTCTAGATAGATCCAGTATTCATCTACACTGCCAATAAATCAGGTGGAGATAGCTTTTTTATTCCTATTTCATGGGGAAATTACTGATCAGCTCTGCTTGTTATCTGGGATAAAGGCAAGAGGAAAAATAGTGGAGACTGACAATCAAGACAAGCCACACATTTCCCAATAAAGGCACTTTCTGAAGAGAAGTTCCTTTAATAAGTTCATTTAATATTTTCTTAATACTTGATCTGACTTTTTTAAAAAGCTTTTTTCTCACTGATTTCTACAGCTTACAAAACCCAAACCAAACAAAAACGAGACAAAAACAAACCACAACTTTCCCAAACACTGTGCAACTCACAGCAACATCACTGCAACTTCTCATCCATTCAGTGACATAAACAGAGTCAAACTAGATGTTTTCCAAGGGACTATCTACAGATAGTTCCTGTCAGCACCATCTTTCATGAGACTGCTCAGAGTAGCAATTTGTTACTGAAATGGATCCACAGGGCTGTGATCCCGATAGTCGGGGTGCGGGTGTACTGTTCCTTCCCACAGACCTACCTGGCACCGGGCAGCGACACCCAACGAGAGATAACCTGGGTGGATTCAGAGCCAATTCTTCACCTCCAGCTTGCACGCTGCTTTCTTTGCTTTTCAAGGACTGAGTTGATTCTCTGTATTAGATTATTCTGATTCATGTTTTATGCTCACGTACATATAGCACTGCCGTCCCCCAAACCAGGCAGGTCAGGGATGCTGGAGGGACCAGCTCCCACTGCCAATCCCTTCCTGCCTTCCCTTGCCATCTTGCAAGACTGAAATGTCTTTTCTCTCAGCTTCATTTGTTATCTATCCCATCTTTTCCAGCACCGGTACTGCCTTTCCCAATTTCTATTGCTCTCTGGCACATTCTTTTCCTTGGCTTTCTGTCAACACCCCTAGCATCCCTGAAGGTTTCAATTTTTTAATTCTCTACCTATCAAAGCTACTAAAAGAAGGATCTAGAGAATGACTGACCTTGTCATACGGGTCTGAAAAAAGAGAATTTTTTTTTCTAATAGTATTATTACTGATTCAGCTAATGGGAGACAGATCAAATATGCTTCTCTTTTTGTAGGGGCTGAAATAATTTAAATGCATGATGTAATTGTCCATCCTTTTTCTGTGCAAATTACAAACCTGCATTCAAGCAACTCCACGTTCAGCCATTTTTCCAGCTGGAAAGATGGAAAAAAATCAGAATATCCATTCACTCTCTGAAGAGGAAGCAACCAGTCTTTACACAACATAAATCAGTTTATCCAGATCTAATATTTTATATTTAACATAGAAGCTGATCCAAGATCTTGGCTTCATACAGACGAAAGGCAGGCTGCTCATATATTGGTGAGCCAATCCCACTTAACTACAACTAGGATTGTGTACATGGAAACTATTTCTATATGAACAAAATTAAGAGAAATAAAAAACTGAAAAGTCTGAATGCAGTCATTAGCTGAACCTTTCTTCAAATGGACACTATCCAGGTACCAAAATGATGGAAAAGCATCATACACACGGCCTGAAAAGTTACTGACGTGAGGCTGCACCGTGTTCCTACAACCAGAAATATCAAGGTGTCTTCCTCCATGATGCCGGCTTCTGCCATTACAGATTTTTCTTTGCCAGACACCATGCTGTTTTGGGAACTAATGCCTTTTCCCCATAAACTTTTTCTTGTCCTGGACACCATGATGCTGGCTTCTGCCATTACAGATTTTTGCCAGACACCATGCTGTTTTGGGAACTAATGCCTTTTCCCCATAAACTTTTTCTTGTCCTGGACACACAATTCTCCCCTGTCCCTGTGACTGTAACAGCAGAAAGCAGTTGATAACTGTGTACCATCCTTCTCCAGTCCCAAGCTGTGCGGACCACTGATTGCTCTGGCTTAGAGAAACCTAATGGGCAATTAGAAAACAGAAACTAAATAACTTGGGTGGTCATACAGGAAACATCCGTTATTTTCTATGTGAAAACTACCACCATGCAATTATCACAGGTCTCAGAGTGAAATCAAAGTAGTACGTGCTTCTTTCTAGGGCTATTTATCCAAAGAATTACTTTGGTGATGTAAACAGAAGTTGTGACTTTGAAGAACACATAGATATCCACAGTAGAAGTTGGCCACCTAACTGTCATGATCGCTCAATACTACTGAAGTTTTTATGTCATCTAAGTATATAAACAAATAGTACCGTGACCAAAGTCAAGAGCAATAGCAACAAGGGGGACCAGATGTCTTTGTTCCAGCCCATCTAAGAGGAAGCTACTGAGCACTGAGGTAGGACTTTGTTGTGCCTCTCCCTCAGTTGACAACTTTAATGCTAGATGAAATTGTTTCACTGCAAAAACCCATTACCTGAGTACCACTAACAGAGGACCAACTTCAACCACAAAGCCTGCTAGACTGGGTACAAACAGAGCAGTACCTTTGATGAGCAGCTCACCTGGATTTTCCATTGATAAAAAATATCAACAGAATTGATTTTAGAATAATTTATCAGAAGCGACCCAGGTAGGTTTGGGCTTTAGACAGGCAAATGATGGAATATTTGCACCTGGCAGTTCCCTGGGAGAGACCAATGAAATGAAAATTTCCCAAAGTTACTAGAGCAGTTGTTTAAGAGAACTGCGGGGGGAAAAACCACACATGCATACATATATATATGTGTATATATATATATACATACACACACACGTGGGAAGAGGCTGATTTGCCTTCCAACCTGAATTATTCTAAGATCCTATGATCCACAGAGTCTCAAAGGCAAGATGATGACCGCTCCTTACAAAACAGTATTTCAGAGTGTACCATTTGCCCTCTCAGAGGGGCAGGAATGGTGGTAGCAGAGATCACATATCTCCAGCAAGAAGAAGGAGCATGCCAAACCCCCGAAAGCAATAAAACCCCTTCATTACCCAAACATCTGCATCATGCTGGGGTCACCTGGAGCAGAAGCAAGGGATCGGCTCGGCCAGGACCAGCCGCAGAGACAGCGATGGAGCCTGTGAGCTCCTGCTCGCCTGCTACAGCCCTGCGGCGGGTTTCTGCATCCTCCTCTGCAGTCCCACGCACAGAGCAAGTACCGCTGCAGGTGACTTCACCAAGTTGCTTTGCTTTATTCATGTTTACACATTGAGGTATGCCTACACATATGCTGACACAGGGCCACATATTTCTGATATTTTCATTTGTTGCAACATTGCATACATGGTAAATACATCCGTCCTGCTGCAGTAAATCATCATTTTACAATGAATATATACCTAGATTATTACTGTAATGCTGATGTATTGAACCATTAGTATAAAAAAGCAAGCAGGTGATAAAAATGATGCAAAGACTCCCATAAAGTGAGAAACAAAACCCAAACTACTGTAGCAAACATTAGCACTGAGATAAGTAAATTAGCGATTATTCTGGAGATAAATTAGTGGGTAGATAGGAGTACGTAAAGTATATGTTGCTGCTTGTCTCTTTTTCAGTTGGGAACTGAGCTGCATCTTCCAAAATCTATGTAGCATCAGTGCAATAATACGGATGGATATTTAAGACTAGGCTATGACCATGACTCTAAGGCAATTGCCTTCCATAGAAGTCAGCACACCAGCAAATTTCATCCTTATTAACTTTGCTGCTTTTATACATCGCACTAATTAAAAACCCTACCATAAAAGTTGCTCTTAGATACTTTGCATAGAGTAAATATGCTGTGGGAATCCGGTATAACTGCAAATTTGCCTCTAACTAGAAAACAGTCAGTGACCCTGAAGAGATCAATTTTTAGGCAGCAATACAAGGTATCCACGGAACAGAGAGATTAACTCTTCTCAGCATTTCAAGACTCCCAGTGAAATCAAATCTTCAGAGGAAACGTATATCCAGAGTGGCTTTGGAATCCAGACCTAATATATGGAGGAACTTTCAAAGCAGGTCATTTATTTGACATAATTGTGCGAACATCCCTTTAAGCTGTGCAAACCAGAAAGATCATTTCAAAATATTAACTTATTTCTTGCTATCAACAACAATGCAATTAATTCCCCTCAATAAAGATTGTTTTTGCAAAAGAGCAATAAGGTGCCTCTGCAGGGGGCATCATTATCATTAAATAATCACACCCCAGGAGACGCGAGGCACTCTGCTGCACCATGTACATTTTAGCACTCCAGAGTATGATTAGTTTGTGTTAACCACACCCCAGCATAGCTAATTGGGAAAAGAGTCTATAAACTGAGGAGATTTCTGTATTTATTTTATTATATTTTTGGAATTGACAGTGAAACCGGGAAGTCTCTCGCCAGTCCCACGGAAAAGGTGGCCAGGCCTGACCCAGCCGGGCAACGTCTTCCTACGGCTGCAATCGAGGCAGAAGAAGCCCGTAACGCCAACTTGCCGTGGTAATGCATGTTAATATCTGCATCCTCAAAAAATTATGTGAGCGAATCCCCATGCATAACAAGGAGTTATGGCTTTGGGATGCTATGTTTTTCTATAAAAACCAAAACAGGCCCAGCTGTCCTGAGCATATATGCAGGAAAAGACACACAATATTTTAATGGAATTGCTGCTTCTGATCTGCTGGATGTTTTATGTCACTTTGGACAGTCTGCTCTGATATATGGCAAACTTCGGGAAATGGATGGATTTTAAAAACGTATATGCTTTCAGAACTTAGATAATTGCTTTGCATGGTGCCGTAGTTGTCCTGAGGACTTGGTGGTTGCTTTTTTCTGTTTAAAGCAGTAGTCTTTACAAGAGAACGCATCCTGGAAATCAGATACTTCTATTGTGAATGGAAGTTACAACGATTATACTCTAGATTCCCTTGCTGAAAAGATCGCAGAAGAAAATTATGGAAGAATCATGGTTTCTACACAGTTTGATTGTGAATAAAGCAGGAACCAGCTCATCGTTTTGGAGATGAAATGCAAGCCTGTTTTGACAGCCGCAGGCATGACTTCAAAGACAACCACATAGGCACAGGATCAGCACTGTATGTCTAAAACCATATGCAAGGGTAAAGGAGCTCAATATCTGTCCCAGGGTGAGTCAAGCCTCGTTGCTGGAGATGTACCATCCCCTTTCTGGGACACTACATGCCCCCCATTACTTTCTGCAGATGTAAGGGAAGGGGGGCTGCAAGGGAATGGTACCTCTTCAAAGAGATGGTGGGGGCACCATGGAGATGTCCCCCTTGGGTGCTGAGGGCAGATGACCAGGACAAGGCCACATGACCAGTCACAAAGAAGACACCACAGTCACTTGAAGACTGTGAGAAACCACGACCACAGGAAGTCCTTACCACATGCAAGCCCTCCAAGGGTAGGGTATGACTGGGAGACCTGCGTGGAGGAGACAGTGAGCAGCATTAGCTGCATGTATTATTAGCCTGGACTATCTCTATATTCGATGCTGTCATCCATTTCTTCTTACCAGTTTAAAGAAGAGACTGAAAATGTTCTGTAGGACATATAGGTTAGATGCACCAAGTCTTACTAAAGCACCCTTGTTCCTCCTCAGCAGCCAAGAATTTCACTGGGTGCGGAGGTGTCATTAAAGCTGAATTAGCAAAGCTTCTCCCATTTACTCATCAGACCAAGTTGAACAATGGCTGTTCAAGAGAATAAAACAAAAATGAGAAAGGAATTAGAGATACAGGAATTCAAATGAAGCAAACAATACCATGTGCATGAGCAAGCAATATACTTTTTGTTAACACAGGTTATTTTATAATCAATATTTAAAGTAATTTTATCAGTAAGCGTAACTGATACTTCATGACTATGTATGTGTAGCTGGTAAGCTATAGATTTATAAATATGAGGGTTATCATGACTTCAGTGTAGCAAGGCACAGCCATTTTAAAATTGAAATTGTCAGATTTTATCAGTTATCTCTTTCCACAGGATAATGTAACTTTACAATTACTTAGCTCATAAAGAACTAATTTCATTCAGCTTCCAATAAATACTTTCAAAATAGGAGTCTATGGCAAGATTTCTTGAGTGGTCGAATCATGAACAATAATGGCCATACAGACTTTGAAGGAAAGTCTTGATAATGAGATTAATACCTGCAGGCTTCCCACACAAAGATTTAGTTTTATAAGCAATTAATAATAACCTCTTTTTTCTATTTTTTGTGTATTACAAAAGAAAATAAGTTATTGATTTCAACTGCAAAAATAACTATTTGCATAACATTGTTGATTGTATGTTCTACTAGCACAATCAGAATTAATTGGAGCAAAATATTTTATTATTTTTAAATGGGTAAAGATTTTATATATATTAGCATTTGTATCTGATTAGAACAGGCTGTTTACCAGCACTATTAGGAGCACAGATCAGATTACCATATTCAATCCAGGCTGTGGCATAAAGCCTTCCTGGTGGCACCTCTGCACTGACTTGTGGGTAGACCCTTGAAAGCTTTCCGAAACTTTAAACGCTATGAGTATTAGCAACTATCACTCAGCTCTTATTACGTTCTAGATTTCATGTTCTTAATTAAATATTAGGAGTGAAGCAGCGGACATTATGATCTATGGGAATTTTGCTACTTACTTCCATTTAATTTACCTGATAAAGCCCTCCATTCTTCCCTCCATGTTTGTATGTGGGAGGAAGCTCAGAAGGTCAGTCAGAGCATCTAAGTTTAGTCTAGGTAGAGAGCTGATGGAGGAAGATCACCTGCCTTTAGGTGGTGCTTCTACTCTCATGAGGGAAGCAAGTCAGACGCCTGCAAGTTAGTCAGCCTGGATATGCTCCTCACCTGCAGTAGGACAAAGCTGGAATTCTGTGATGAAATGAAATAATTCACACCATACTTCATCTTTCTCAATTCAGTACGTTTCTACACAGATCACATTTGCTATGAAACCAAATGTAAACCTTATTTTATCTTTAAGTTGTATGCATGATTATCTTAAATTACCTGTTTTGTGAAAACAGCTTTTCTATGATTATAATGGTTTCAAATGTAACACTAAGGCAAGCTAGTGATACCACTTCTAAGTTGATGAACTAGTCATGCAATATACTGCACTCATTTAAACATTTATATTCATACTCAGGCCCTCAGTCTGAGTAAACACCAAATCCTTTCTGGTTCCCAGGATGAAAGACTTTTTTCAGTAGCTTATTTTCTAAATGAATTCATCATGAACCAAATGACTGATGTCACACTGAGCGAGAGCTTTGGTAGCATCTACGCCTATCTGATGTTTCACTCCAGCCACCAGACAGCACCGGTGCTTTGCTGGGCCAGGTGTCCCCGAGAAATGCAAGCCATCTTCTGCTCAAAACAGCAGCAGCAGCAGATTGCTGTAGCTGGGAAGTTGGGGAAATACTAGTGTACTAGGTGAAGAAACGGATCACTCCACGTGCATGGTAAGAATTCACAGATTCTGAGAGATGATGTTTTTAAAACCAAGCTGTTGCCAGGACCGGACTCTGGTCCCCTGAGGTTCGGTGTTTCACGGCTGCAGTGAGCTCCAGCAGCAGCAGCACCAGCACCAGCACTTCCAGGATTTCTCTTCTCTACGACTTATTTTTTCAAGGACACCAACTAGTTTATTTTTGACCCAGCCCTCCCCTGCTGAATTTGGCTGGAATTGGCTTCCTGAACTAAAAACTTCTAGGGAAGATGGGCGGGGACACAGACACGCGGTTGCATCAACCCTTGCTTTCCACAGCACACACTCACCTGACACTTCCCAGCTCAGTCATCATCGGGATATTTGGGTTTGGTTTTTCTCTAGGCAGGTTATGCACAAATTTTGGACTGTCACCAGCTCAGGAGAGGGATCTCACCTGATCCGTTTTTTCATGTTTGCCTTCCCTGAACAACTACCAGCTGAAATAGATGCAACCAGAGAATTTCCAAATCTCCCCACAGCAGTTAACATAAAAATAAGAAAAAGGAGTGGGACTGAGAGAGAGCGTGTGTGTGTATGTTTGGGGAGATTCACGGACGTTAGGTTCTGATGATAAGCACTATTTAGGACTATTTGTACCCCAGTATTTGAATGGCTCCACTTACTAATACAAAAAAGCATTTTAAACTCAGATAACTATAGCAGGTTCTTGAATTTCAGCTGGTTTGAATATTTGAAATCCCTGATAGGCTGGCTAGTCATCCAACATGAACAGAAACAAAATAAAATTACATGGGACCAGTACCTGCACAGATTAACTACAGGTACAGAAAGCACGGAGGGGAAAAAGCAGTAAGAAATTAAAGGAAAATTCTAAATACCTAATAAATCTGAGAATTTCATAAACATTCCACACAGAGGAAAGAAACAAAATATGGCAACTAAATTATGCATTCAGAATCGTATGCTTAACTGGGATACTTCACACTTGGATTTTGGTGAATGCCGCTTTTAATTCCATTGCAGATGTTCGTATTCATAACACGGACTATGCCCAAATTTAGCCAATATCAAACTGCTTTTATATGTATTCTACAAATATCAAATGCCTACAAAAGAGGCCAGAATTAAAAAGTAGAGAATGTAAACTGGACTGTGAAAGAGGAAAAGAAGAACAGATGAAAATCATTTTTAGAAACATCAGTTCTTGGAAAAATCACTATTAGCAAATTATCAGTTGCTTCTCCAAATAATAAGACTTTTAATCAATATGCAAAAAAAATAATCAATTGCATCTCTCATTTTTATCCTTCTTTCTTTTGCCCTCATATTTTATGTACAGTAACTCACGTTCCTCAGCCCACTGTGTAGCTATGAACTGAAATCAAACATTCAGACAGTAAATGAAGCTGCAGTTTGTATTTATAATGCTCCTATAACTATGTATATATATATTATACAATCTCAATCTCTGTTAAAAAAAAAAGAGGCAGTTCAATAGAAAGAGATCATTTTATTAAAAAATCATGAATGCAACTGCACTCATTCAACCTTAGAAATGTTTTGATGGCTTTTCAGCACTGCAATATATTTAGATGGGAATATGTCATTAATATAAACAGCAGAATAGAAACTATTAAACTAACACAATTTAAAACTGAGCAAACCTGAGTATTTGATTAAAGTTTTTGTACATTCTGTACACTTGAACAGGTAACATAGAAGCATAATATTTTTGTTGATTTTTAATTTGTTAGAAGTATTACACTTGAAAAGCTAAATTTTCAGTAGTTTGTATTTAGAAATTAGAAATCTGGTCCTGTAGGAGCTTCTTTAGTCTGGTTTTCCTAGCTATATTCTGAATTTCAAGAGAAGTCTAAGACAAAAAGCAGTAACGAAGCACACTGTAGGGACCATCTCCTTTGTTACAAAGCAACACTAAATGTGCTGAGTTTTAGTCAGTGTACGTTTGGTAACTTTCAGTGATAAAGACAAAATCCAATTCCATATATGTTTAATATTTTCTAGAAGATTTGCAAATAAAATACTATGGTTACAAAGGTCATGCATTAATATGTAGTCTAGCTTTTAATGGATGTGTTTATTTTTCTAGACTGAATAATTAGCCGAGCATTTTTTCCCCAGAATAACATTGCATTACACAAATGCAGGGAATTGCTTACTAAAAACAATTTAAATTATACCTCGTATGCAGTACGTGCAATAACTGTGCTCCTATCTCTAGGATATTAGGGGTAAATTTTTAAAGCAGTGCACAGAACATAATCTTGTTATTTGCTAACTGGATTTGTGTGCTTAAGACTCACACACTGCTTTGAAAAATTACCCCTTCAGAAGATTGACCTGGGTGAGGAACGGGAGTTTTAAACCTGGATTGAAACCGAAGTTGTAACCTAGCTTGGCAGCAAAGGCTGGCTTAGCAAAATGACTTACTGTACTAATACTACCGTTTGAATGGCCAAATTAAAGAAACTAATTCTTATTCTAATCACATCCAGTGGAATTCTGATATGCTGACACCCAAAATTATGGCTCTGTCATTAGAAAGAGAATGAGTGGGAATGTTTTGAAATTTTTTCTGTAAATTATGAAATAGACGGTGCCTAAATGACAAGATATGACATTTTTGTTTTTTGATTATACAGTTAAAAGTTTTTAGTACTAGGCTTAATTTCAAGGGTGAATTGCATCAAAGTGGATCTAATCCAAATGAAATACCTTTAAGATTCTTACTTCTTCAACTATTAGAGATCTATCATGTCTACTGCATGAAGCCTCATTTTCATGTTAGAACAGATGGGCAAAATTGTCATTAACAGAAACTGACAACTCTAAAACTGAAATATAGATTTAGAAAGGAATCTAATGAATTAAATCAATGTTATTGCAATGAAAGCCAAAGAAATTAATAGTGATTTGTAAAGTTACCCTGTATTTTAACCTCAGTATATTTTAGTCAGTGCGATTTTAACATTCACAATACCTTTTCAGATTCATTGTTAATGTCTTACCGCGTAATACACTCTTGTCTTAATATATCATCTGCTCTTAGGAGAGTCGAGGACTTCGGGCTCTGTTCAACCAGACCAGTCTGCAAGATGCTGAGAAAGACGACAATCCCAATTTAGTTGCATTTCCCCCTCTCTTGCAGCACTGAGGCAGTGGCACTACGGTGTTTCATGCATTTCTAATCAAAATGACTTGCAAGGATGGAGTGGCTCAAAACTCACTTCAAGATTCAGTTTTCGGCAAGCTTCTTTAAAGTATGTGTGTCATTTATTTTCAGCCCTCTAGCTCCAAAATAAAATATTTTCCAGCTAATATGTCTTGATAGATATGGTTTGTTTCATTTGCATATCTAATATAACAGTTAAGATTCTTGTATAGCGCATACAGGAATGAGGACAAAGTACCTTCACATTGTCCAAGGACCCTGTTGTGAAACTATGGAAGCTAGAAGGCAATCCGTCAGATGGATATACATTAATTACCATAGTCATAAGACTCAGCCCAAGTTGCAAGGGGAGCAGCAGCAGCACACTCAGAAGTCTTCCCAGGCTAAAAGGCTGCAAACTCTACAAGCTAAGCCAGAACCACTCTCCCCATGCTCATAAAGCTTCACAGCTCCTGGTTTAGGCACCTTTCTACAAGATAACTGTTTTCCCTTTGACCCTTTTTCTTTCTCAAAAAAGAAGGGCTGTTTAAAGCTTTTTTTTTCCTTGCAGACTACCAAAAATAAGCAATTTTTATATACACCCCCCTTTACTTTTGCATTTATAGGTAAGTAGCTGCATTTTTTAAGTAGTGCCAATGTTTATTCATATTGCAAGGCTAGAAGTAAAATAAGCGAAACATACTTATAAAGTAAACTGCACAGCTGAAAGCAAATGCCAGAAATGGGTGCTGACAACTCTCACCCATCAGCCTGACAGAGAATTCAACAAGAGAAACAAGACTTGTGTCACTGGTGATATTAAAATGGATCTAACAAAAAGAAAAGAACAATGTGTGCTTGCTGTCTTTTTCAGTAACGGGAAGGTTTCAGAAGGGGAAGATATGCAATATTTGAGCTGAATCCACTAAAACCAATTATCTGCCATTTTCAGCTGTATTTCAAGCCACAACATCATAAAACTGTAGCTTTGCATGTCATGTTTCAGCAACTGCTGTTTATAACGTCATGCAAGACCAATAACATATTTGATTGTACAGAAGTATTTATTCAATTGTCTATTTTACCCAATAAAATGTTGACTGTATGTTTTCTCCCAACTGGTTTGTATCACCTCCTGGTCCTCACTTTCTTAGCATCTCTTGACTCCCCTGCTTTTGTAAACCCAGCGGTCTTACTGCATCTTGCTTTTCACTCTCCTTTGCTAGTGGGCAAAACCCAAGGAGAACTTAGGAGGGCCGTGCAGATTGCAGTGCGCTGGTCGCGTGGGGATGACAGCGGGTAGAGAGAGCACTCTCCTCCCCTCACCCTGACTTTGATCCTTGAATCACCAGAACGCAAAGTATGTCATCTTAGTTTCTATTGAGATCCTTAAAGAATCTCAAAATAGAGTCATGATACTGGGTCTGGAATTTGCTTAAGGACATAGTCTTAGGATCTTGTCTGACACGACTGAACAGTCATCAGCTGACTGACAACTCACTCGCCACGCACGCATGCAAAATAGGAAATAAACATCAACTGTTTTGAAAAGTAAGATCTGTGGAGGAGAAAGAATCAGAAAATTATTTCTCAAGCTCAGAGACTTAATAACGAGGGCAGTGTTCAAAAGATACTTAAAGAGCATTACAGACAGAGTAAGGGTTTAAAGAGCTATTTTTAGTAATGTTCAATAAAACATGCATCTGCTATATGTTTTTGATTTTATGAGGAAGCTTTTTCTTCGTGACACTACAGCGGGTTTGTCAAACTTCAGTCTAGTACAAATCATTTGATTGAAAAGTGCGACAGAGACACAAACAACAGGATCCCACCTCTGGAAACCTCTTTTTGTTTCAAAAAAAATTCCATTTGGATTCAGAGGCTGAGGATCAAGCCAAGTAAAAATACAGCGTTCCATTGAAATGGAGATGTTTTATTAAGAGCAATCTCTTGCCAGCAATATCCGTTATTCTCCCCACATGCAGCAAACTTGCCCATACATTTTTTAAATGCAACTAACCTTTGTTTATTAAACAAATCAATCTAAAATAGAAAGTGTGATTTTAATTGCAGTTTTGCGTTTAACGAGGCAGCGTGAAGATCTGGCTGGGAATTTACCAGGTGCTTTCCCAGGGGCTAAACCCCTCAGATCCTGCCAGGCTCCCCGAGTTTTCCCCCTCTGCCCGCGCTGGCAGAGCACCACAGTCAGTTTTTAGGTATTCAGCGCACCCTTCACCTTGACTCACTTGCTCATGCATTTGCTACCCCCTATTTACATACATTACGCCCGCGCCGCGGTCCCAGCCACGTCTATTTCCCCAGGCTCGGCTGCCCAGCCTTTAACTCATCTTGGGGGCGAGCACCCCGGCTCCCGCGGCGGGTGGGGGCACCCCGA
>NW_009187727.1:0-317 GCF_000690835.1 Fulmarus glacialis
TGCCGCTGGGGGTGCGAGGAGAGCTGCAAAGGGATCTGGTGTACCTGGCTTCCCTAAAATGGGATCTCCAAGTTGAATGTGGGATCACGCCATGGAAAAATCAAACATGCCTCCCAGCCCAGAGGGACAGAGACCACAGCGAGCACCAACCTCCGGCGGGGATGCGGGGGGAAGCAGCAGTTTGCCCAACTGAGAGTTCCTTATGGGCTTTTAAAACCTCAGAGAGCACAAGCAAAGAACCAAAGCAAGGAAAACCCCAAACACTGCTGTCTCTTGGCAGTCATTCAGCTATGGCAGGGGTGGCGGCCTGCTGCTAT
>NW_009187727.1:348-15348 GCF_000690835.1 Fulmarus glacialis
ACTTTTTTTTTACAAACCTTAATAAAAATGAGACCAAAAAAAAAAAAAGCACAGTGTGAATGACTGACAGGTAATGGATCAGATTAGAAAAACAGTTAAGAAAGAAATAAGTAATATCTTTACCATAATTAGAAAATAAAACTATATACTTTTTTCTTTCAGCTTACATATTTCCCTCCTCCCCGAAATTACCTTTGATATCAGAAAAGATTAAAAGATTAGAAGGCACTGATATGAACCTCTCAGTTAGGATTATAAATTCTGTGACAGAGCAATTCCTTTGATATCAATATTTTATGAATTGCAAAGAAAAACAGGTGTATAAAAATAAAACCTGCATAAAATATAAATTATCATTGTGCAAGTTAATGCCAGCCGTAGGCTACAATAACTTGCATATTTTCTGTTTCTAAAAATCTTTCCAGCCTTTTTTAAAAGCAGCATAATTGCTTGCTAATATATAAAAGCTATGCTCGTGTAGGAAGCAGAATAGGTTTTGGTCACAGAAGAAACTTGGGAACTTCTGCAATAGATTTCAGTTCTGATTCTCCTCTCTAACTTTTCATGCCTCTCCTTTCTGACGGGGTGAAATACAACAATACATGGATGGCAGTGTACCCCCTGCAACTTGAAAAGATTAGGAACTTGTGTGCCACCCCGTCCTTTGCAGAGGAGTGCATTTAATGCTGTATGTGTAAGTCCACTGGTTACAGTGAAAAAAGGGGCGTAAGGGCGAGTTATTCACAGAGACCACAAACTGCACCGCAAAAAATTGCCAGCTGGCACAGCCTTGCTTTTATTTATCTCCAAAGCCACCATCAACCCATTGTAGCCAGATTTCACAGGTAGAGGAGTCAAGGGCAAAAGGAAGAGTGGTAGGGAGGGGGCTGCCCCTATAGCTCCAAGAGGAGATCCCAAAGGTGCATGTGACACCTGTGTCAACTGCTGTTCTGTCATCCTCTCATCCCACGGGTCCTCTGGTTCACCCATGTGGCAGCAGCTTTTGGGGCATGGGGGTACCTCCTAGGACCCCTGGGGTTGCTGTCGTGTCTGGGCTGCCATCCTGTCTGCTCCCAAGCTCAGACAACCTCACTGCCCATGCAGCGTCCAGCTGGGTCTTCGCTTTTCCCCTTGGGGTTCTCAGATCCACCAGTGTGTTCATCTCAGCTCTCAGGAGAGGTTTCCTCTCCTCCTTCTGCAAGCAGGAGTCACCACATTTTTATTGGCCTCCATCAATTGCTTTTCTTTCCTCTGATTTACTCCAGTGCCGGTTCCTCGTCCAGCTGAAATTTTGCTCACCCCACAAGGTAGAAATCTCTCCTTTCAGTCTGTTGGTTCCAGACAGTCCTAGTAAGCATACGGTGCTGTGTGCATGCTCCCCTGTATGGGCACAGGCCACCACCCAGGCATGGCTCTGGGTCAAGGAGAAGTGGAAAAAGTAAAATTGAAATTGTCTTTTGGGGGCTAAATCTATTTTTGAGGCAAGTATTTTGCAAGTGTTCCTGAAGTTGACTGAATTGCTTTGGTAAGCAGGAGGCTGAAGGTGTCATTCAGGTGTTTCAACGGAGAAAAGTCTGAAATGAAAAATTAGCAAAGTACTTGTCTGCAAATGCTTTAGCTGGAAATAGTTTTGCTGCTGTTGAAAAAAGTTTAAAACTGAAAACAAAGCAAAACTTCCTGTTTTGTGTGAAACACCATATTTTCCATAACACAATGGTTTTTTTGGAGATCAAAAAACAGTGCATCAGAACTCATCCATTTACATCTGTGTTAGAGAAAAAAATATGATGGACATATAAGAATGAAATTTCATGAATTTTGTACTTATAATCGGGGGGAAAACAGCAAATGCCCTATGTTTCAAAGAAATGACAAGAAGAATTATTTTAACAACCACAGCACAGAAATCTAACTTCTTTCTTCCTTGCACAATAATAGAACAATAATGGAATAATAGAACAAATACTAAGCAATAAAATCATTAAACATGTAAAAGAAGATGAACCGCGTGTTGTAAACAGCTTAATTTTATAAAGAGCAGCATTCATCAGACAAACTTAATTCACCATTTGCTTGATTTACTACTTGTGGGTGAGGAGTGATTTTATTCTAGTTTTATTATGTGGAGAATATATGCACGTAATTAGGAAGTTAGAAGACGTGCCTGGGTGTTTACTTTATGAAACGTAGCATCTGGCACAAATCTCATCAGGATGAAGTGGAGGTGCAGGAAAATAAGTCCCCCACACCTTTTTTTCCCCCCTGTATTAAAAACAGAGTTTGGTGTGTTTCACAGGTCGTGCTGAAGAGGCAGGAATTACCCTGATCAGGACTGGTAGATTTTATAGAGAAAGGGCAAGTGGTTAGAATTTAATGAAAAGAGACACAGTGTAGGGGAGAAAGGGGGCTAACCTGTATTTATCTACCAGTGTAGGGACTAAATGACAACTGTGAAAATGGTTGCAATAATGGAGCTAAACAGAGAATTCATATGAATATTACCTCTTTCAGTACTCACAAATAGAAACTCAAAATTTAAGATGAAATAATTGAAATAATCCCAGAATTGGTTGCAATAGGTGTATTCTTAGTGAAAGCTGAAGGGATTGATATAGTGGTAAAAACACTCACAAACCTCTTGCAAATAGGTCATTTAGGTACAGCAGCAGTGTAATTCTCCCTAGATAGTCAACACATTTTGGTGCTATCCTAAAGCCTCACTCAAGGCCAGCATTCATTCCTCCAAAGTCTCCTCAGCTTCTCAGTGAGTGAGACATGAATCATTTAGGGCCCAGCATCACCTCACGCTGGAGGCAAGTTGGACACAGCACACGCAGAGGAAAGCTGAAGTAGTTAATATCCTTCGCTTCAAAGAAGAGGCGCAACACCGAACGAGGAGCGCTGGTAGTGATGCAGGCATCCTTACTGCAGTGCGTAGGTTCAGGCTGCCAAGCAGCGGGTCAGAAGAGGGCATCCCTTGATCCTTACCAAAACAATCACCACAGCACCTGCTGCAAAGCTGAAGAGGTTCAAATCCCCTTGATTTTGCACCCCAAACCACTTGCTGTGGTTTTGGGACAATGCAGCGCAAGAAACTCTCTGAAGGGGATGAGCCTCAGCTCTTGTGCCCCTGCCAGTGCAGAGCCAGGCACTGTTCCTCTCCCCAGTCAGAGGAACACGTGCTGCAAGGATAATGAGAATGAGAGAGGAAAGCACTTCAGGAATGAAGCTGGCGGTCTAAAAGAGATGGGATTATTTATCTGGCAAAAGGCATAGAGGCAATCACTTGCCAGAACGTAAAGTAATTCAGTATTTGCAGCTGCGAGCGGGGTATCTCACCACATCCACAGTAACAGCAAAAAGGAGAGACACTCATTTAACTTATCATAGGGTTCTTTTTCCTCTATAAAATAACTGTACGAGTAAGCTTCAGTCATAGACGTGTAGCTTTTAGAAAATGTAAAAGGGAAATCCGTGTAACCCTTTCCTTGTGATAAGCTAGAGTATCATACAATGCTGCGTACTTTGCCAATTGACTTACAAAATGATATTTGGATGTGAGAAGGAAGGCCTCAAATAATAACTTCCCTTCTTTTGTGGCGGAGCAGCCATGCAATAGTAATTTAATTTGGCCTTGAGAAAGATTATATGAACATCTATTCTGCCCATGAAGTTCATTTTACAGAGCAAAACACAGATGAAAAAGCGCAGCCCTGATAGACTGAATCTTCTCCGATGAAGAGAGAAAGGGTTTTCTAAATCAGCGACCCCAAGCACTGATCACAGTTATCAAACAAGTTGTGGAGTGAACTACATTACATACACGTAAAAGAAATGGCTGTCTATCTGTAATCAAAAACATGCTCATAACTAAAATCTAGGTCATTCTTTTGCATTAAGTTATCATGGATGAGGGAAATCATTTAAAAGACAATAAGAAATTAAACCTTTTTGGTATCCTTACCAAATCTTTATCCTACAAAGTGCTAATATTTTTGGAAAACAACATACGCTGCTACATACCATGAAAACTGCTGAAATCAACAAGTTTCACCAAAGCTACCTTCACAGAGTTTTGATGAATCCCAAAAGATCTTGGGCTAGCACGGGGCATGCCTCAGGGGCATGCAAGGGGGAAAAATCATCTGCAGTTGATTGCGTAATACATATGTCCTTACTGAACAAACCTGAACAGCAAGGCTGAGGTACATGGTATCCTGTACATGGTAGACAATTGCTTCCATCTGACTTATTGAACTGAACACAAACTTCTCTATAAAATCTATTGTAGACTGTTCTATTTATCTTTTTTAAACCCGTATGAAGGTAGATGATATACCCAATGTAACTGAGGCTGAGATGAAGGACAGGCTAAAAAACTTGTAAATACAGTGTTTGCACTGCTGTTTGGATGGTAGGAAGGCAGCAAAAGAATAGAGTCCTTAAAGTCTGAGTCACCGGTTCAAATTCATCGAAGGTCAGTAGTGACCAAATAAATTTATCTTCGTGAAGTGACTTGATGGCATCAATGCATTTCCCAGCGGACATGTGCCAGGTTACAGAAACTGCCATCACAAGCAGCATCCTTAATGACTCTCAACAGAGAGAGCGAAAGACTGAATAGAGCCTGACATTTTTATACGGGGTGCCCCTTCTAGGTCACTGCTGGGACACTGTGGGGACACTCATGCCTCTCACCAGTATGAGAAGTCCCTCAAACCATATTCTCAGCTATTTCAAATTCTAAGATTGTGCAGCTTCTTGAACAGGGCCTTCTTCCATAAAGTGCGAGATAAAACTGCATCTGCAAAGAATGCTCGGAGGGTGCAGAGGCGATAATACATATGGGTTAAATATTGCTATGTTTAATGATATGCCGTATGGTATAGTTAGACTCACAGTAGTTCACTGGAATATATACTACATCATAACACTGTGTGTGGTTTTTTGCGTTAGTAACAAAAAAATAAAATAAAATATAATCTTAAAAAAGCCACAGTCACCAAGATGCCTGTTGAAGGAGAAATTGCAGTCTGAAAAATAACAAATGCCAAATAACGTGGGGTTTTGGAGGAGGGAAAAAAGAGGCAAGAGCAGGAGAGCTCAATGGATCGGCTCCAGTGAAAAGGGGAGGGTGAAGGCAGAACAGTATGGGTTTTTCATACTCTAGATTCCACTCAACGCTTGTAAAAACCCCTGCCAAAAAGCCTAAGTAAGGTTTTATACATGTTTCTGATTAGTAGGAGTGTATGTATGCATAGGCTTATATAGTAAAGCATGTGCCCATGTGGTATGTTTTTTACATGAGTACATGCTGTCAAAATCACACAGAGGAAAAAACAAGTAAACATGCAAATTTCTTACCATAAAGACCAACATTTTGCAGACAGTTACTTCAGCTAACCTTTCTTTAAAGCTTTCATGATACTCATGCTGATGGTGCACTGAATGAGCCTTTCTGAAGAAGGTGAGAGGATGAGACACTGCCTGAAGCATCTGCCCTAGTTTTCAAAAACTTGATGAAGTTACTGTGCAAAAATCAGGCCCTGGATGCCAAATCAGGACCAGAAGCACTAAGAAGGCTTGCATGTGCTGGTGAGGAAGAATATTTCCTATTTTTTATTTCCTTTTGGTCAGGAGTTGGATTTGGGAATGTGAACAAATACCATCTGTATCTGGACTAAAGTGCATCGTTAATATACTACAGGGGTGTCTGCCAGCAGAAAGTCCAGCATTTTCAAAATAGTATTAAGCGGGCATTCCCAGCAATGAGTCCTGACTCCGTCACGCAGCATGGCTCAGTCTTGCACTGCAACTGAAACATTAATGCAGCCTGAGCAACTTTAAAAACCATCAAAGCAAGTTCTGTCTCTCACAAAACTTTTACTCTGAGGGCTGTGTAAACAGAGCACTGTCTCTTTAACTGATTTTATTTTCCTCTCCCTTTTTTTTTTTTAGTTTAAAGATTACATTTAATATCTATTTCCCAGCAGTGTACAAACTGACATCATCTACTCATAAAAGCGGAATGCTTTGCTTTTTTAAGCTTCAAGCTGAATAACAAATTGCCACAGATGACAGCATAAAAGAATAACAGAATGGAATCAAAAGAAAATTCATTGTCAACAGAAACCCCCTGCTGAGGAATTTCAATTTCATATATCTAATTATCCCTGTCAGTTGGAAGAACTGACAAAAAGCATTCTTTGTTCTCTCTTTCTGCCTCCCGCATCTCACTCTCAATTAATTCCGGCATACAAATATGACTAATTGTCTTTGCAGTGCTCAAGAGCTCTGTATATAAATGTTCATGAACTGAAAATGATTTGGAGGGTATTCATGCATCGATTTATGATATTTGAACACAATAGACATGCATAATTCAGGTGACCATGTTAGCACCCTCACAAGCCCTTATTACAGAGATTAGGCAGGATTCTCTTTTCACATCCTTTTTTCATATATATGCTTTGTGACAATAACTCACTTTGCACCTATTAAAAGAGGAAGCATTATATGTCTGCTGTGGCTTATTGAAATTGCCGTGAACAAGATTACCAGCATTTAAATAACATAGGGGGGATGGCCAGAAAATATTAGGTACTTTCAAAAGCAAGACCATATCATGATGAAGGTTAAAGTTGATGGTGGTTTTTCTAATCTTGACTTGATCATTTCAATAAACCTTTGAAGTGACAGAATTATCTTTACTCACATCCTGTATTGACAAATACTGTGAGGTTAACTTTTATATGATACTCTTTACGTAAATATATACACAGATGCATGAATGCATGTACAGAGAGAAAGGGGGAAAAAAAGGAATAACTTTTTCTTTATTTGCTTTTCTAACTAAATGCTAAGGTTACTTCAAGGGAAAGGTTCTTGTATGATGACAGAATTAAGATTCATAATCCACACTTGGAGAATGTTATAGGCAATTTGGCAATCCTGGTTCATAATAAAACCCCAATTAAGTTGGTATTTTGTACTTCCATTACTGTACTTGTTATAATCATGTTAATTCTTTTTTTAAAACCCTCTACGTTGATACAGCTGCATTACTTACTAGGGCAAAGCTCTTGCTCATAATATGAACTCTTCACCTACCCCAAGAGCACATCATCAGGCCTTTTCTAGACAGAGGGACTGAGTCAGTCACCGAGCTGCAGCAGTTGCTGTGGTGTTGGCACCCTGGTTTCCCATAATCACACCGGATGTTTGGATCCATACAGCAAAACACGAGTACATAAGAACCTAGTATAAATAAGGCATTGGGTTTACTTGTGTTTCATCAAAAGGCCATTTTTTCCTGGCTGATTCTGAACTCTGGCATTTCCCCTGAAGAAAAAGGAGTTACATGAGAAGTTACAAGCAGGAGTGAAGCCTAAAGAGAGTAAGACCATTTATTACAATGAGTAGCAAGGGTACAAAAATAAAAGTTGCACAAATGGCAAGTTTGCAATGAAAAAAGAAAGCAAAGTCTGATCACGTAAGAAAAATCTGCAGAAGGGGTTCTCAGAGGAGGCAGAGTTACTGGGGTTTATAGAGCTTCAGCTGTATTTTGTACCTTGCCTTGGTTTATACAATGTCATGGTGGAAGTTTCTTGTTCCCCACAGTGTGATGCTGGTTTTTTTTTAAAGAAGATTATTTTAACTTGAGCTTAAGTTAATTTTCAGAGAATACAGTTTTAAATGACATTGGAGATGTAAAACTCAAGAGACAGAGAGAGACATTTTTTCCCAGGCATGTTATAAACCCATCCTGTTAAACTGGGGAGCTGTACAAAGCGCAGGTCTTCATCCCTGTGGCTGCTTCAAGATGAGCAATGACTGAGGTGGAGACTTGTGCAGACACTTGTTTGTTTCCTGCATCCATACAAAACACTTAGAAACTTGCATGGAAAACCATGCAGCCTGTGCATAAATTTTTCCATGACACCCAGCAATTTATGTGCCCTTTGTATACAGTTCTCAACGGCAGCTGGCTCCCACTGCTACACGCAGAAAATGTCATGAGCTCAGCAAATAGAGTTTTCCATGTGAAGCAGCACACTGATTTATACACGAAGTCATCATTCACCGAACACCTACAAGAAGCATATGGATTGAGGAAAGGGCTCTCAGAGAAAGTGGGGGGTTGGAATAAGAACAACTATTCAGCCTCGACTGCAGGATCAGGTAAAGCACTCTGGAATATTGTCTCAAAAAATAAGTAACTTCTTTTCATGAAATATTTACTAGCAAAAATACTGGCAAAAATAATAGTGCCAAATGACCTGTTCTCCAGAGGCTAGAAAACAGGTGTGAGTACTAACGTGTAAACAAAGACCTCCAGATACTGTGACAATAACAAATTTGGCAATGCCTGTTGAAATAGGTATTCAGTTAGCCAGCAATCAGTAAATAAAGCAAGTTGTTTTGTTTTGTGGTTTTTTTTCTTTGTTGGTTCCCTCTGAACTTGCTATGTCTTTTCCTTTACAGCTGCAGGTCAGTTTTTCATACACGTGCTATGAACAACCTCTGCATACTCATTGCATGTGACTTCAGTGGAAGTTGATGCAATCTGAGGCATATGCTTGCTTCTCCAGCTCACTCGCACTCATCGCTTATGCTGCTGTTGAATTGAGCCCTATTATTTAGAGCACTGATTGCACTGAGAGTTCTTCCAGGGCTTTGTGGAATCCGTTTCCCCTACAAACATTCATGTTTTCAGATAAGTCATAGAAAGCTTATTTCAGTTTAGGCAGAAAAATTTCTTTTAGGTTTCCAAGCCAGCAACCCATAATAATTTTCAGGCTCTGTTGCAGATTGGTGTTGGTTTGGTCTACTCAAGGGGTAATTGATTATTTTTTTTTTTATCTTGGATTTGAATTTTGCCCATTCCTTCAAAGGCTTTCCAGTTAGCCACGAAGGGAATTGCCTTATAAGCATCAGTCCCGCCAGGAGAACGGCACCTATGTACTGCTGTGCGTATACAGACCCCCCCCTGAGGTCAGTGCACTGCCTTCCTTGCAATATCCTTCTCCTGCTGTTCTTAAGCATATAACTTCAGAACTGGTGGGCAACCGAGGCTTTGATTAATTCAGGAGAACTAAATAGGCAACTTCTGTACCAGCCAGGGCTCCCCCAGAGGATTAGAGCCCTCTTTACCAAACAGACAACATCATTTGCTTGCCAGGTTCCACAAAAGATACTTTGGGTAAAATTTTGCCCTCTGATGTACACTTTTTATTATCTGTGAAGCTGCACTGTATTTACATGATAGAGTACTCAGTGCTTGGCCCCATTACTTTATTTTTCCTCTTTCTTTTTTCCATTTAAAGAAACCAACTACAAATATAGAGCTGAATGAATGGCTTAAAGCCAGAAGTGTAAAGATTGAGAGGCTGCCTTAATTTTTAAACCACTCTGTTGGCTTTTGATTTTGGTTTAATTTAATTTTGAACCTGCAGGACTTAATGAAGCCATACCTTTGAATTTCCTGGCATTTACCACTTTCACTCTGATTTGTATCTCTATAGACATCGCTAAGCTCTGGTTAGAAAAATGCTAAAACTAAAACACTCCAATGTTCCTATAAAGCTCTCATTCCAAATCTCAGCTGAAAATATATCTTTTCTGACTTGCACATATCTGTTAATTTTGCTCTCCCTCTGCTATTATTTATCTTTGTAACTGTATTGTTTAACTCCTGTAAAGTGGTTTTGGGATACACTTTGGATGAAAGACGCTATACAAAATAAAGTTGTATTGTTTTGTACAAGCTGGCACATACTTGGTTCCACATAAGCTTGGCAGAGATCTCTCTTACAGCGCTTTCTAGTTTCTCCCCAGCCATTTTATTGCATCTTTCCCACCTCCTTTTGCTGGTTAAGATGTACTGGAAGAATACATCTGTTATGATCAATAGGTAACTAGAAATTTATTTGCTACCCAGAACATGTCCTTTTCCCCATCAAATATTTTTGAAACAAGGATGATTTTACTGAGGGAGGTAAGGCTGCAACATTGACCCAACTAAAATCTAGGTGCAGGAAAGAAACAAAATAATACATCTAATATTTTAAACATTACATCTACTTTGATTTTTATAAACAATCAGAGGTGATTAATGCTTGGGAACACTGTTCATTACATGAGACTTTCTGTATCCTTGGTCAAATAAAGCAAGCAGGTGCAAGTCATAAGAGTTACTGATTATTTATGGCTTTTAGATACTTTGTGGGTTTAGCTGGTGAGAAAAGTTTTATTCCACTCACATGGACAAAACACAACCAACTGTCTGGACTGATTAAATTCACATTGTTACATGAGCACATGGCAAGCAGGGGAAAAATTATGAAATCTCACCGCCTATGCCATGGCAACTGAGCAAACAGCTCATGGGAAGAATGTGAATAATAGAAAATAGCAATATTTCTCTTTGTGTTTTCGCACTTGACAGTTTTATCCACACATCTGCCCGATGTCCGGTGAACAAGTGCTTGTAGTAGCTACTCTCGTTCTCACTGATTTGACTCATCCTTGACTAAGAGTTGTCTCAAGATGACCCATGTACATTTTAAGCTTTAGAGAATATGAACCAGGAAATATTTGGGGATTATATATGTACGTAGGGAAACCACAGGAACAGGAATGTGCTGCTCGTGAAAAGGCTTTTAAAATCGGCTTTAGTGCACTCATTCAGGATTTCAGTTTTCTGGACAGAAAAATGAATGTTGAAATCATTTTTTCTGAATGCATTTCAAGTCAAATGCCAAACTCCCACAGGGATCATTCAAAAAATATGAAGTATGTTCAAAATCTTCTAGGCATCTACTTATTCCCCTTCAGTCCATGGTATCTGTCAGTGTCTGAAAAACAGACATCAGCTGTGTTACTAAAACCAGTTTGACAGATTCTGGTTGCAACTCATGTAACAGAGCTCAGAAGATGCTTCCTTCTATCTCTAAAATACACATACTTGGTTTTGCAGCATTCAGCATGACTTTTGATTGTTCTTTTGCTGTATGTGCAATGGGAACTTTGCTCTTCTGAAGAGAGACTTACGTGTCTTCAGTGCTTTTGGAAAACTATGTGGTAAATGCGGACAGGAGACTTTGACCTTTGGTAGGAATTCCACTTGAAATTGAAAATTCCTCTTAACCCCAGTGCAGTTTGAACTAACTACGCACTCTATTTCAGGTGGCCTATTTTAGTCATGGTCAGAGGTTACAATGACAGGCCTGCTGACGGGATTCAGAAGTGACTGACAGGACAATGCTGTAATTGTCACATCAGGTACTATGCAGTTTCAGTTCTGCATTTGCAACTAGGCTGGTGTGGTCTGATAGCTGTGGTGCTAGGAAATAAAACTTTAAAAAGGTTCGGTGTATATGACTGATGTAAAAGAGGATAATGAGTGCTAATTTTTTCCGTCCTAATGAATTTGGTTTTAGAAAAAGGGTATTTTAAATACTGTCATTCATGAGACTAGAAACCTGATTTGTTTACCTGATTTTGCTGCTACTCTTGCAGTAGGCAAAATTGGTGCTTTTGACAAAGTCAGTATGAAAAGCGTATTGAGCTCTCTTTCACATCAATAGTGTGACTTTAATCGGATGTTTTACCCTGTCACAATTGTGCAAAAACTAATTTACCCTTCTGTTCTGGGAGCTGCACTTTGGACCAGCA
This sequence comes from Fulmarus glacialis, assembly GCF_000690835.1. Lineage (NCBI taxonomy): Eukaryota > Metazoa > Chordata > Aves > Procellariiformes > Procellariidae > Fulmarus > Fulmarus glacialis. The sequence continues at coordinate 12,025 of NW_009187727.1, forward strand.
GGTCTTGAAGAATCTGCGTTCCCCCAGTTGATGTAAAGGTCTATGGGTAACTGGAAGTTGAGGGAAGGAAAACCAAGGAAAAAAGAGACATTGAAAACAGCAATGGCACATACTGAAGAAGAAGATGTAAAAAGCACTGAAATTTATTCTGTAAAGAAAATTATAATCATAAAAACTGCTACTGGACTCAAGTATCAAAACTTTGATATCTAACACATTTGGTCAAGAGGAGTATAATTATCTATCGGCTCATCCCAGGGTAGGTCTGTTAGCATTTAATTCTCATCAGGAATGTGCTTTTAAAGTAGCTTTCCTGGTAGTCCCCACTGACCACGCTTTGGATTATGTGGTGGAGTGTGCAAACTGGATTCCTCTCAGATGACATGAAACTGCAAGATGCTAATGGGCTTTTAGTCTATGGGACCAGGTTAGAGCTACTCTGAAGAAAGTCCCGCAAACACATGCTGTGGACGTGAAGTCCTCAGCATCATCTGTGTTGCTCTGCAGATCTCCTATTGCCTTGTTAATGTAGACAAAGCCTTAGTAGTAGAGGATTCATGGGACATCAGTAGATTATTTCACAATTTTTAAATCAACTTATGTGTCACATAGGTTTTGAGACAACTTGTAAATGAGACATAAGATTGTTTATAGCTGTGCTTGATGCACTGAAAATGTACGTTGCATGGAAGGCAAGTAAGAAATGAGTAATGAACAATGTAGCTTTGATGACACCTATAACTACATTTATTTAAATGAGCATTCCCTTTGCTTTGGCTCATTTCTTTTTCTAGCACATCTGTCCGGTCAACCAGAAGTATCTACCTGTCTCATCACACATGTTGTCACCTGGATTTTATGTTCTTTTCTCCCCCATTTACCCCCTGCTTGGCAAACTTATCAGAAAACTTAGAAGAAAACTGGAAGTTAGAAATATTTAGGAATGCCCGAAGTATTTACAGAGAAAGTTCATACACGGTGCTAACATCTTCCTTGAGTAGCATTTCCGTACACTTGGAACAACTCTAATGGTCTCATTTACACAGGAAGAAATCTGAGCTGAGAGCTAAAACATATTTAACTCTGCACACCAAAGGCAAAGAAGAGGATAAAAGGCTAATAATTATTTCTGAAAGTAAGGAATAATTCTGAAAAATGAAAGGAAGGATAGTTCTGGACACAGCTCGGCTTACACTGAGGCAAAATGGAGTTCTGCTGTTGATTTAATGAAAACAGGACCAAACCCTCTGTGCCACTTGTCCATATGAAATAATTTGAATGGGCTGAGGAGAAACACAATAGTAGAGACAGGGAATGAAAAACACCCACAACATTATACACCTTCAATTCACCAAGGAGAGCTTTTCTCATGAAGGGGTATATTATTCCCTTATGTGTATGTGGCTTCCATTACCAGTAATGGGAGTTGATCACACACAGAGAGGAGAATGGACTCCTCCGTCTGACATTTCGCTGGCTGCCTGGTATAAAGCCAATAGACAATGCCAAGTTATTCTGATCAAGCTCCTAATTGGAATCATGTTGTATATTGCTGAAGTTTGTTTATTTTTATGAGAGCATTAAAATTTCAGAAGAGCTGCGTTTGGATCTCTCTTACTGCACACACACATACTAGAGGCAATCTCCTTGTTTTACATGACATGCAGGGGTACGGCATACATGCTGTCTCTTTTGTATTTTGCTGTAGTGGTCTAGAGATGGCAGCATGTGAAATTATAGCCCCTGCTGTGTAATGTTTTTAATATGTACAAATGCACTGGCTGAATTAAAGGAGCAGCATTGCTAGTTCAGCCCAGCACCAACTTCTTTATATATTAATTGCAATTAAATATAATTGAAAATATAAGTATTTGGAAAGCCTGTTGGTCTGGGCCTCCCCCCTCCTTCTTCCTCTCCTTCTTTCCTCTCTTCTTCCCCCCTACCCCCTAACATATACATATCCTATGTTGCCATCGTCCCTGCTTTCCAAAAGAAACCTGTGTGTCACATTACTGAGCTTTTATGTCTAAAGTCTCAACACAGTTTAAACAGTTGAATAACCAACACTTTTAAGGGACTTGCCCATACAAAATTGCAAGACACTCCATGGACAAGGGATGGGATGGCCACAAAATAATACCTCCAGTAGAAAATGATGTATTGACAGCGAGGGACAGTTATCCTCAGCAGGCCAGTACAGCAGGCTTGAATCCAGCCTGAGAAAACAACACTCATTTCTTCTTTGCTAAAGGATGACATTTTCTTATTTTATTGCAAAGCTTGGCAGGGAACCCAAAAAATTAGGTGAGTCTATCCAAGGTGAGTCTACCCTCTGCTTATCCTTGAAAGCACCATGTCTTATTACAAATGAGGGGTCTATTTCATGCCCAGCTGCAACAACAACATTAAATAAGTAAATTAATATGCACTTACACACCCTGTGTTTCAGGCTCTGCTGTTCACACTATTCAAATGTTAAAGGCCATGACTGGGGCCACTGATGTAGAATTTTGGCATATATTTTTTTGGTCTTCCACAAGAGCACAGACCTGCTTGCCTCTTTCACAAGAATGCTAAGTCCGTGTATGCGAAAAGAACAGCGCTTCGTCCTTTTTAAATAGCAGGCTAGAAGCACATGTGCATTTTATCTGTTTTTGAAAATGTTGATCCTGTGTTAGGCTGTCTGCTTGCCTGCGCAGATTGTCTGTGCTTTCTTCTCTATTCCTGATAGAATGTCATGGCATAGCTCTAAAAATTGAATATATTTGTGCATTTTCATGTGTTAGAAGAAATTATTGATATGTAGGGGGTTTCAGCTCTTATATGGTGGGACTTCTTATATTGCCAGGATCATATCAATCCTAAAAAGGAATCACAGATGACTATAAAAGAGCTAGTGAGAGAGACAGAGTTTCCTGGGTAAGGCAGACTTGAATTCACACTTTAACATTTTTTTTACATCTGGATATTTCTTAATGTTTCAGCAAAATCTTCCAGGATTGATAACATCCAAATGAGGCACCACCAGGCAACTATCAGGTGATTGAGGTTTAGTTGTGTGTGTTTCTCTCTTGAAGTAACCTTTTGTCAGGGGTGGTTTGAAAGGAGCTTCTAATGATTTTTGCACTTCCCAAAAGGATAAGCAAAATGCTGAAATCCATTCTCTGCTCTATCGTGCCTCAACTGCTGTTAATTTCTCTGTTTTCACTGAAAGTATGTTTTTCACAGTGAAGGAAAGCTTGTGGGTGGGAAACCTTTCTCCTGTATCTGCCAGGTGGTTAACTTCTCCTTTTTAAGGGTTCGTTTCACAAAGCAATAGGCAAA
>NW_009187727.1:17848-21161 GCF_000690835.1 Fulmarus glacialis
TCTGTAGTAAAGGAAAGTGTTCTTTAGGCTAGACCAAGGCCATCCTGCTGCCAAAGACAAATTGCTGTTGATTAGGGTTTTATTAGAATTTTGCTATGCATGTTTTATTTTGAGGTTGAAAAATGGTTTTACCACTGGATAACTTTTCACTGCAAAAATATCTTTTTCTGTCAAGAAATCTGCTATCTTGTGTGAAAAACAAACACCTAGAAAGCAAAAGCTTTCAAACTTAGATGAAAATTTTATATTCATAGAATACAATAGAATCATAGAACCATTAAGGTTGGAAAAGACCTCTAAGATCATCGAGTCCAACTGTCAACCCAACACCACCATGCCCATTAAATCATGTCCCTAAGCCCACATCTACATGTCTTATATTCAAATAACAAAAATGTTGCTTTGGGAATCTCACTGGGTGTTAGAAGTTTAAGGGTAGTTTGAATGCCTTCTGCCTTCACTCTTTTCTAATAAATGAATTTCCCAGATGAACAGTGGTGTAGCAGCTATCCAAAAGACAAAGACCATGGTGCAATGTAGGTTGATCTCCCAGCTGGTAGAAAAGGACACAAGGAACCTCAGCTATAGCTCCCAAAACTACATTTTTCAAGGGTGTGAGAAGAGAACCAAAATGCAAGTGGTTTAACCCACAGCCTTTCTCGCTTTTTCTGCACACAGGAGCTAGATCTAACTAGACCCTACCTCTTTACCTTCTCTAGTGGAGAATTATTGAAAAAATGTTTATATATAAGGAACATTAATATATCATTAAATGTTTACACCCTCAATAGGTTTAGATGCTTTCTCATCGTCTTTGAATTCCGTAATGTGTAAATCATTGCTAAATTGGTATGGTAGTCAGTGCAGGCCTTTATTTACTTTAGGATGAATCCTGCCCTCTCTGTGGTATCAGGGAATTACAGACACAGTGGAAACTGTGCTGTTTCTCTATGTAAGGAAAAGAAGGCCAGCTGGCAAATGTTTACAGTGCATCTTTACCCTCTCCCTTGTATACCGTAAAGCCCAAAACCTCCACCAGCTATTGCTGCCTTTCAGCTGAGGAACTGATCAACAATCGGCATTGCTCCATAACTGCTCTTCTGCAGCTTGGCACAGGCTGCAATCTTCTGGTCCCCAGGCCTTGGGATTTAGACCTCCCTAAATGGGCTAAATTACATCCAGTTTTACAAACTCAGCCGGATAAGACTTCACAAATAATTGCACATTCAGCCATTTTTCAGCCTGGATGTGTACACCATACTAAAAGGACTGCCAAAATTTTAGGCTTCTCTGCTGCAGTTCAGCCTATACTTCTGAGGGTCTGGAGAATTTTTTTGTACTTTGCATTAATCTTATATCCTCTGTGACCAAAATAAGGATAGCCTTCTCCTTCAAAGGCGTATATGTAAAAGTATATTTGTTGATTGCTTCCAACAAGAATCATGCCCTGATTAGTGCTTTAAACCAGTGTGCCATTACACAATCTTCAGTTGGCTAAAAATGTGAGGGTCTAGAGGAAATGATGCTCTCTTAAATAATGCTTTTGAGTTTCACGCCTGTGAGCTTTTCTCAGAGTGACAGGAAATGCTTTAGAGCTACTATGGAAGACTATCACTGGATATTGTTGAGGTAACTGCTGGAAATCCTCTTCAGGTATCTGAAAAACGTATGAAGCATTTCTTGAGAAAACCCAATTAATCAGACCTGTTTATCTGAAAAAAAGGATAAGCATTTAAGGAGTCAAAATAAACAATGTGCAGGGTTGAACCAGGCACAGCAGCCTGGTCTGCATTAGAGCTGTTTTTAAGGATTTCCCACTTCTTGCTAGTATCACTTTAGTCCCATCAGTTGAAGCTCTACCTTTAGCCTTTGCAGAAGTGGGAGGTTTTCTTTAGCTCTTGCTTGAAAATTTCTTTCTTTCCCTTCTTTAAAATGGTAATTTCTGGATAGGAGATAGCAAGTAGGATAAAGAGAAAAGAGACAGAAGAAAGACAATCCAATAAACCTTTTAAAATTCCCACTAGAAGTGATGTGGGAGGGCAGCTTGAACGTTTATCATGTCTTGTCAATGACACTGTGACATTCTGGAAGTGAAATTCTTTTATCACATGACCTCAGAGCAGGACTGTTGCCATTACAGTGTAACCAATACGTTACTGTAGTGCTGTGCATCACACGCAGCTTCGGCACAGTTCTATATTTATTTTACTGCTCTTCCATTTACTGTTTGGCAGAACTTTCTGAATCGGTGCTTTGAGTCTTTGTATTGCAGATTCAGAAACCAGAAAATTTTGGTAGCGTACATACAGACACTTCCCACACACCCAGTAGTAGTAGTAGTACTCTGGGCATGCTGCATAAATGTGAAGATTTTCAAAACTATTATTATTATCTCATATCATGTTTCATCTATCATAATATTATCATGCAGGTGGATTTGTCATACACGTACTGTTACAAAAACAAAGACTTGAGTAACTTTCATGTGGGGATGCATTGCTTTCATGGGAACAGGGAAGCTCCTTCCTTTCCCAAAGAAATCTTAGAGCAAAAGCTGCAAAATTCATTAACAGAAGGCAGAATATCAATGTTACTTAGGTACTACTGTGCATACAAGAAGCCTGGTTGCCCAGCAATGTTGCCTTTTTGGAAAGAGGAACGAATTCATGGGTCAGAAGTTTTCTTGTTCATTCAATTGTCAAATCTGACTTTACTCATGGGATAATTAAAACTTAGGAAGATGTAAGGGAGGCAGAAAGAGAATAGGCAAAAAAGCCCAATGGAAAAATCTCTGCATTTTAAGGGAATGTGAGTGTTGGCAATGTTATGACCTGAGTAGGGTTGTGCTCCCACAGTCGCAGCTGTAGACACCCTTTTCTGACCATCAGATGTTGTTTTCAAGGGGATGACTGGCAGTGTAAACAACCCTCTTTTTCTCTAATACAACAGCAAATCCACAACTGAATGTTGTCGAATCCATGAAATGGAGTAGTGTAAATGATAATTTTGCTGCACTGTTAGTTTACCTACTTTGGGTATGCTTATAGGCTGAAGGATATCTATATTCTTTGATATATGATCCCCACAAAAAAACAGTGAGGTAATAAAGTGCTATCTCGGTTTTTCACAAGAAGGATAAAAGAGGGAGGAAAAGCAGAACTGTTGCATCCTGAGATGAGAAATGCTTGAGAAACGAAGCAAGCTTCTGAACTTAAGGCAGCCATAGCATACCAGGTAGCCATATTAACATGGCATTACAGTCAGGCAAAAAAACCCTAAAGAAATAATTATAGAATCACAGAATCATAGAATC
>NW_009187728.1:0-16524 GCF_000690835.1 Fulmarus glacialis
GTTAACTCTGTCCCAGCCGGAACCGGGACGCTATATTGGAGTAAGCTATATTTTCAGCTTATCAAATTGGAAAATGCGAGTAAGTTATTGTCAGCAATAAATTCTAGACAGTTACAACTTTCATAAGTAAGTCTTTTTTTTTTCTCCCTTTTTTTATATCCAAAATCTGGATTGGCTACTCAGACCAGCACTTAGGCTGGTGAATGTTGTATGAGATGCTATGCATAGTCCTACAGGATTGCCAAGACAATGTTGGAACATGCCCAAAAATATCTGAGCTGACAAATATGTATTGAGTATTCTTTCAGAGACAGCAAGAACCTACAGACCTGTTAACTACAGGTAGTACAAATGGAAAAAGGAGAGATATGGAAAACAGAAATATTTAGAGCAGTAAAATAATACAGCTCAGTGCCTACCACCTCCTGCAAATCCTGTGAGAGAGCTCTTGGGAAGTGGCACAGTGCAACAGCCACTGTGTTAAAAAACACAGTCCTGAGCAAGGCTGCTGCTGGGTAAAGAAATCAAAGTTCCCAACAATGACATAGTCCCTTTCCAAATCATGTGGCAGTAGCTGTACCAGCACAGTACATTTCATCTCTTTGCTTTGATTAACTTCTGTTTTATTCACCACAAGCCTTCTCTGGATTCAAACCCTAAGCTAGTAATGCATAGACTTCCATGGAAGTCATCAAAAGAAAGGTAGTGGTGTGAAGAAAAAAGTTGACTCAAGAAAACCTTGAGATATTCTTTTTTTTGTGTGTAAAAAGCAGAGCTACTGGCCTCCATATCAAAGGGCAGACGGAAGCAGCAGCATTTAACAAAGAGAAACAGACCAGTTTCTACATGGTGCACCAGGGTCAGTGTAGAAAGGACATAAAGTAAATAATGCACACAGAAACATCTGGTTTTTGTCTGCTACAGATTAAAGGACTTCCAGCAGTGACTGGTCACGGTGCCCTATGTTAATGAAAATTAAATTAATTTGAAAGCTTTTGGAGCACAGAAAGAGGATCTCAGTGCGGATTTCAGCCAGAATGGTGCTGAAACAAAAAGGAAATGGACTTGGTCCTTCAGCCTCACACATCATCCTCTCTGCAAATCAAGAAACCAAAACCCAACTCCAGGTGCCACAGCCACGGGGCTAACTGGATCTTGGCTTCCTTTCTGGCCCTCTTCTCCTTCCCTGTTGGCACCAGCAGCTTTTGTAATACTTACACTATTAGTACTTAGTTCAGGCAGAGTGTTTTGGATGCTGTACACCAGTAGTGACCAACCTTTCTGTCACTTCAGGCCTCAGGATGAATTACAGAGGGTTGAGATCTACAGCTCTCCCATCAGGTGACTGCAGGTGTTCCCATCACATAGACAGCGTCTTTCCTCCTCCATGCTGCCTTCTTTCCCGAGATCCACATCCTTCCCAGCTGTCAATCCCTGGTGCAGCCTCTTGAGTGCTGCACAGCCATAAAGCATTCAGTCCCCAAACCGTGTGGAATCCATAATGGGTTACAGAGATCCTCTGGGTAGGACACACACATAAACACATACATCACACACACATTAGCGGCCAAGATTGCCCAACACAGTGTTTTGGAGGCTTGTTTATTCAAGGTCAAACAAACAGCCTTTTAGAAAATATAAACTCAGTAAAAGCAAAAGTGCTTATATTTGGAAAAATTCTCTGTTCTCCAGACATTGCTTAGAAAAAGAAAAAAAAATTTAAAAAAAAAATGAAATAGTTCAACGTTCAAATGTAAAGATATTTAGTGCAGCCCTGTCCTGGTTTCATGGTCATATACACTGTTTCATCTGAAGAATATTTGTCTCATTTGCTTCCATTCAGTTTCCACCCTTTCTATACAATAGGCTTAGATGTTGACTATATTTACATAAGAACACAAAAACAGACAGGTGGGTCAAACTGAGAGCCCCATAGCTCAGTATCCTGCCCCTGACAGCAGCCAGCAGTGGATGCCCAGGAAAGATCAGAGCAGGAAGATTACAGCAATAAATGTGTAGTGATTTTTCCCCTAGACGCTCTCCCAGCCTCCAAATACTTGCAACTCAGAAACTTCCTGAGCCACAAGTGCGGTCGTTGTATCTGGTAGCCCTTGATAATTTAGTTTCATGAATTTCTCTAATTTTGTCCAGCTTCTGATTTACTGGATGCTAAAGGTTTTCAGAGCAAAACACTGAATATATACAAGCTTATTGTTTTTCTGAAAATTAAGGAAACAGCCTGTTTTTTATCTGCTTTTTAATGCTCTTACAATTCCAAAAGCCATAGCACCACAATAAAGTAGGTTAAGTATTACACAACAATGATCTATCCCTAGCAATTAACTATTGCCTTAGTACCTGCAAAATTGTATTTCAAATGCCTCCTTTTACAAACCTCAAAGGCAATCTTGTGATTCCTCTAGGTCCTATTAGAAGACCAGCTTCTGGATCTGGAGATGAGGAAAGACTTAAAAGACCCAACGACTATCACTCCATCATGAGTTGAGACTTGGTTCGTTCTGGGCTCTGCGAAAACATCTATACTAGAACATTAACTGGGCACATGGAGGTCAGCTGGTACAGAGCAGCCATGTCCAGGTTAGTAAATTTGTTAGTCCTAAAACTGAATGGCTGCAGCAGTCTGCCTTTTGAGAATAGCTCCTTGACTTCCCTAACTGCCAACCCACATCCAGGAGCTGTTTGAGGAAATTGCTGGTTGGAACAGGCCAAACTCACTATTAGGAATGTGCTGGCGAGTTTGTCAGCACCAACGGTCATATTCCAGTGCCTTTGAACACTCCTGGGTATGCCTGAATTTATAAAGAAGCAGTCCACATCTTCACTGTGCTGCATCCCTTCAGGTTCTTCACCCTAAGGCCCCTAGACTGCTGTTATTCCAGCAGTGAAATAGCAGTGGTGAGTCTCCACTTTAGAAAAACAGGACTTGTCAAAGTAGCTATATTTGACCTGAAAGAAACACTGTCTCTTCACCATTTGAGAGGACTCTGTGCTGTCAGGTCTGTCATCTAATGCTGCACCTCCTGTGAGTCCAGGGCAATAAGGTTACTGGGAAAGAGCCAGTCTCAAAGCAGGCAGCACTAATACTTCTACTGAAACCCACTGCTAATCTCCCCGTTAACACTCTCCTGTCTGCAGCATATTGATCCCTGAAGTCCCAGGGAGGAGCCCATGCAAGGACCTGCAATAAAGGCTTTGGGAATGTTACTCTAAATGAACAATCAGAGAGAAAGAAACCCTCTGAGACTGAAAGTGCTGCCTGTCCTGTGAAGGACCCTTTAGGCAACTGAGCCAAATTTTAGGGGCTTTTCTGAAAAACAAGTTGAAGTACAGTCACAGCCTGGCAGGAGTCCTGGAATATGAGCAAAAAAGGGATTTATAATAAGAAAGAAAAAGGGAGATTTGAGTAACTGCTTACTCTTATCCAAAAACACAGGCTTTATCCTGTTCAATCATAACCATAACCATAACTCTGCACCTACAGCCAATGTTTAGCTCATGCCTCATGGATGTGCTGGTCAGTTAAATGGGATCTCCTGATAAATGCAAATATGCCGTGACAGAAGAGTTTAACATAAACACACAACCATTTCAAATCACAGCTTACAAATGATAAACTTCATTTCCCACGACCCACTAGAAACCCAAAAGCAAATCCCAGTTATATTTATGTTGACACTTGAAGTCAACTGAGATTAAAGGTGTTAACTGCTGAACTGACAATTACACAAAAGCAGTGACAACATATCTGTCTCACTGAAAACACATGATGGACTGGAAATCATATCCAACAGAGAACATGACAGAGAATAATATTTAGGTCAGACTATAGTTAAGAGCTACTATCCATAATAGCCAGCTTCCACATGAAATTAGAGACGAAACTTGCTTTTGAGTCCAAGCAGTGGACCATCCATTCAGTGATTCAGCAAAGTGAGGATTAACGGTGACTACTTGCTGCAGAGGACAGGTGTCTATATTTTTAAAACTACTGTCACAGTAGTACCCTCAATAAAAAGGCCAAAAGTTGGAACTAGCCCTCAGTCTCCTCCTTGCTCCAAGCTGATGCCTATTCATTTGCGACAGCGCAGCATGAATTCTTATCCTGCAAATATTGTTCTTGTAAGAGAACAGAAGTTTTGTTTTTCCTGGGATTGTAATTTGGCAACTCTGATCAGCTGTGAAGTGTCAGTAATAGTAAAATGATTTAAAAGAAATGGAAGTATTTAAAAGATAACTAGTGAACTTGTGATTTTTGTCAGGGCTGACTTAACTCTGCTCTAGCCAGAATGCAACAAAGCAAAGAGATCCTTGTCAAGGGGCTGGCTTTTCAAGATACTGCCAGGAACTCCCCAACAAGGACAAATGCATATGACCACAGCTTTACATATGCTGAAGAACTAGCACTCCAGCAGCTCTGCACCCTCTATCAATATAGAGCACCATTCATGCAATCTGATGTCAAACAAAGAGTCATCTCTTCTGTGTTCCTTGGTGTTTAGCCACTTCCTTTTACTAGAAGTAACAGGAATGTCAAATCCAAATACTCTGAGAACAGCAGAGAACAATATGAAATGGCTAGCAATAGGCAAGGAATCTCAAAACTCCAGCTCGAGGATCGTGGTGAAGCAATGTGAATGCCTAGAGGTTAAACTATCAAGGACAAGAAGTAAAGAAGCATGAGCTGGAATCTCTCAGTGGGCTAGATATATGAGACATGAATACTAAAGTTGAAAAGCAGAACACATTTCTGGGAAATAGAGAGGAGTTTAAAAAACAAAAAAAGCTACAGGCTTGAAAACAAAGTTCATTAGTGAAACTGGGAACCATGCCCTCTCCCTAGACCTCTGTGCAATTCTAAACACAATTTGATAGCAGGGTCCTTTATAAGGATGCAATGAACTTAATCTCTGTTTACACAGGAGAGTAGCTCTGTCCCAAGAAAAATGAGAGGGTGTTGAGGTTGCATTGTGTTAACCCTGGTTGTGCTAGGGGAAAATAGTCATGGCAAGTTCTTTTCCTCTCTAGCAGTGACAGCCTTTTAGCTTGGGTGGATCCCTCCCCAGGGCATTGAGGGCTACTGTGCAGGCACAGTACACGTCTGGTTCTGGTTACACCTCCAGTGTACTGTAGTGCCCAGCTTGGTGCTGGCACATGCACCATCCACACTTAGCACAGGAAATACAACTCAGAAGGAGCCAGAGGGGTATACAGCTCTGGCTAAGAAGGACCCCACTGTCCCAGCCTAAGAGCCACTCAGGCTTATCCCTCACCTATCCCTAGGTTGACTCTCATCCATGGGGCACTCCAGTCCCCCAGGCAAAGAACCACTCAGGGGAGACCCCTAGTAGAAGCCCTCACTTTACTTTGGCATCCCCTTTGAACTCCACTCTTAAGACGTGGCTTAAGTTTCTCTTTCTCAGAGCCCTAATCTTGACTCTAAACCTATACTGGGCTCTAAGCCAGGATCCTAGCCACATCCCCAGGTCACACAGTATTGCAGGAACCCTACCAACAGCCTTCCAACAATTTGGCACCCCCTTGTGAGCGCTCCTCTTTCACTGTACATCTAGGATTTCTCTTTCTTAGATTCCTATCCCTAACTCTGTGCCTGCACCAAGTCTTATGCAATGGCAAACACCACAAAACTTGCTAAAGTGGTGGGGATGGACCCAACAGTCCCCAATATCAGAGCTACTGCTGTTCTCTAGTAAAGCTTTGATAAGTACTCTGCCCTATCAAGTGGGCTGTACTATGAGAAACATCTATGCATGATCCATCAGTGCCTCAGTGCATTTAGAAACTAATATTCAATTTAGTTAGTAGATCAGGAGATGAGGACACCTACAGGAAGAGGGCTAAGGGATCTTCCCCAGTCTGTTACTTAAGCATTGCTTCAATAATGTTGTTGACATTACATCATCCTGTCCCCGTGCTGCACAGAACAGCTGGTAGGTATGGAGAAGATAATTGATACTGCTTTAGGTCCAGCCATAGCTCTTCTGGCATTGAAGGTGTTGATTTTTTTTAACCCCTGCAGCTGACCAACAATCAGAAAACTGTGGGTTGTTCTGGTTATGATTTTTTGTGTACAAAGAATTGCACAAAGCAAGTTATCCTGGACAATGCATCCATCAAACAGAAGCTAACCATTTCCTTCATCTCAATCCTAACATTCTTCTAGACAATTCTAGCCCCCAAACCCATCTAAGTATCTGGACTGAATCAGGCCATCAGGCTGCCTCTCTGTGCATCTCTACATGCCTCTTAAATCAGTCTGTTTCTCTTACCTCTGTCTCTCATGCACAACAGCACTAAGCAAAGTCTCTCCTACCCAAGCACAATAAATGCTGTCCTCTGTTCTTCAAATATATACGAAGCTACAGCAGTGTCTGGTGCTCAGGTGACTAGCTCAGGTGAAGATAGCAGAATGCAACAACCCAGCAGCAGAATACCAGTTTGCCTTAACGTACACAGGACAGTCACATAAACCTTGCTATCCTTCTTAGCAAAGCAGAGGCTGAGAGAGATAGAAGTGACTTATCCACAGAAAGATCCTAGTGATTCACTTATGGCTACAGAGCAAGTCAGTGGCATAATTAAGAATAAAACCAAGCAGGAAATCTTCCTTACTCCACCTGTAAGACAACACTTACACAGCTCTCTTTCCACAGTCAAAAAGCCAACACAGCTAAGAGTTTGAAGATTAAAATGCACTGCATTCCTCTCTGTAGAGGTCTTAGAAAGACATACCAGTTTCACAGACAGACAGGCAACAAAATTCAAATAGACTTTTAAAGTCAGATAATAAAAAAAATTTGTCTTTACCTACATAGAAGTCTTGTTTTCTCTATCTGTGAACTTTTTACTCTTCCTTTTATGGTTATTTCCAAAACTAAAACAAAGCAAAGGTATAATGCATCAAGCATGTCCTTTTATCTAAGAAAATGAGCAAGTTCATAAATGGCTCTCATTTTGGGATCATTTATTGATTGACCTTACTTTTGATTCCTCAAAGCATACTGTATGGCTTGCTGTTTAATCAGCTGCAGAAGAACTCATGTAAATAAGATTTAGAGGTTGATGGAAATTGTCTATTTAGAAAAACGGAAATCTAGAAGAGCTCTTTGGAAGGTGTTTATGATATAGTCACCTGAATGCCAGAGTAATCTTCCAGTGTTTAATGTTTCTCCTCACTACACTCCTGTGAAGTAGGAAAGCCCTCATTACAGAAAGGCGAAATTGAGGCTCTAAAAAGCTACATGACTAGTGGCAATCCAGCAAAGCATTTAAACACATGCTTACTGCCTTCTGTAAGATTCCTTACATACTTAATGTGCTTAATACTTAAGCACATGCTTAAACACTCTGTGAATCCCTTGTTCACAGAAAGCTGACATGCCCTTGAAGATGTTCAGATAAGGTGCATAGTGTAAGGCAGTCAGAGGAAGCAGATTTGGTTCAGCTGCTTTTCCATGCAAACTAGAGAGCATAAATATTGGCAGGATGAAATTGAGCTGACCGTTTTGTCTATGGTATTCTCATAGCTTTGGGGAAGAGCATTTCAATAACTTTAAGCTAACATCACCTTAGACACCTGAGGTTGCCAACGTCTTTTTCTCCTCTATTATGGCTTGCTCAGCAATTCCTAAACTTTTGAATATGAAGGATACGATAACAGGATATGAAGGCATGAAGTATCTACCCACACAACCTGAACTCTATCCTCCTTGAACGATAGCCCAGTCGAGATACAATTCGAACCCTCACTGTCTCTGAGCTTCCTAGAACAGGAGCTGTTGACAGCTAACAGCCATATATTTATACTGCACAACAGAAATAACACTGCACATGGCACTCATCTGAATCCCTTCATCTTTATGCAATAAACTATATTTTATTTTAACCAACAGTAATCCTACAAATCACATTCATTTCCCACCAAAGTGGGAATAAAAATTTATGTTTCCCCTCAGGCAAACATTTTACTTACTCTCCAAACCCGAATGATTTTAAAGGCACCCCTTTTGTGATATTCAGTATTTCTATATTTCATATTCAGATGCAAGATTATAAAGTTTTAGTATATTGGAGAACAGAACAATGTAATGTTTCATTTTTATAATATTCCTGTAAGCCATCAGATACCATCCTGCACCTAACATGATCCCACTGACCTCCCTACATTTAGTACAGGTTGACGCTCAATGAAGAACTGCAGGGTTTATTTTAAATCCAGTCTCATGGTACAAAATAAACTTCAGCCTGGGAAATCTGGCAATTGAGAACTTCACGTGCATAAGATGAATTGTTGGTTGGTAATTTATCTGCTCCAGCTACTCTATGTCATTGCTTTCACACATGGCAGGCATGAGCCTGGTGCCCCTGGCAGACAGTTTGCTTTAGGTTGGCTCTCACACCAAAGGGAGCAAAGCAATAGAAGAACAGGTCATGTCCTACTGGGTCCCAAATTTTTCTTCTGAGTCCCATTTCGCAGTTATGTTCAGTACTTCTGGAAATACACCAAGAAATTTGGTTTAGGATAAGAACAGCCTGTTCCAATATGGTTTCTCTCATCTCAACATTTCAAATGCTCTTGAATGCTTGGCTCTACATCCAAAGCAGAAACTCTTAATTCCATCCTAACATTATGCAAGTACCAGTCTCATATGACTGTGAAATTTTATCATGACAATTTTGCTTACAGACTTGGACACTTGAAACAAACAAACACACAAAAAGCAGCAAATAATGGATAATCGGAAATCTGATGCATTCAAAATGGTGTTACATGACCACCATTAGAAAAGCAGCTTCAAAACGTAATTTCTCTTGTACTGCAAGCAAACACATCCATCTTCCATTTACAGGGAACAAGAAACTGTCAGTTTCTGAAAAGAAATTAAAGATCATATCAATCCAAACTATCTTTAAAAATGTATTTGGCTGAATACAAATGTCTGGGCCATTTCTGTAAACATCTTCATGCAAATCTGTGGTCTCTCACACAGATAGTTAGATCAAATAAAGAAAAGAGAGTGGAGAATAAACCTGTGTAAAGCTTTGAGAGGTGACTCAACACCAGAAGTAGTTCTGAAATGCAGTGCTGATTTTTCTAGAGGAGCAGCTGAGGGGAGACAGAGTCAAATCAACAGCATCAATCTCACAAACTCAAAGGGATTCAGAGTCCAAGCTCAAAGACAATATTCAAACTTACATGAAGCAATTATCTATGACAGAGGTTCATTTCTAGGTCAAATACACATATACTCCAAATATTTCAGTGGAAGTCTTGTAGTAACTGAATTTGTATTATTCTAGTAGAAAGATGTCTCGGGATGCAGAGAATCTGCTCATAGTCCTTTCCATGCATCCTTTCAACTGACCAGCAGTAATGCCAGCTTCCATGATTTTATTGCAAGATGTGCGATATATAATGTTTTTCTTAGGGATGCTGCACGTAATTTTAAAAAAATCTAGAATCAACACCTTCTTAAAAAGGCTTCATAAACGTTCACCTGACTTGGAGCAGTCAGATCTGGTAGTACCAAATCAGAGCCAAAATAAAGCGTCTCTCCTTCAGATATCAGGGAGCCTAGTCCCAAATCACAGTGGTGTAGATCAGTGTAAGCAAACAAATTCCAGGAGCCATTTCAAGGCTCCCCATTCTAAAGGTGCTCAATAGCAGATGCTTTTACTTAAGGAAACTTCTGTCAGAGAATACTTAGCTTCCTTAGTCCTTATCTTAACAGGTCCACAGGCAAATAGTTTTGAAGGCAATGATCTCCCAGTATTGAGGTCAACCCAGGTTCTTCTACTGGTTTCTGCAGACCCAGAGCCCCGTCCAATATTCTTAGAAGCTTCTTACATGAGTCTCAAGAAATAATTACTTTGTACCTCAGGGGATCTTCTTTATTTGCTCTTTTCTGAGGTCCTGTAACTGATCCTCCTTCATGAGCTCTATGCAGTTTCCCATTCATGCATACTTCATCTTGCTTGTCAGGCTGAAGCACCCAACATCCAGGGCTTTCGACTGTCACCTCCTGGTCACTTACCCCAGCAATTTACATTGATTTCTCTCATCTTGACTGCCAGGAGCTAAAAACTGCATGTTCTAAGAGCAAATGCTTCACATGGGTAACTGACTGCAGAATCAGAAAGGATAAAGATGAAAGCCAGTTGGCAGACAGCCATTAGTGGGAGAGACATTCTGCTTCCCAAATACTGCTTTCAAAAGGAAACAGGAGATTATTAAAGGTATCATTAAATAGATTCACTGCTCTTTAAGAATGGCAGTATTTGGTTTTAACTGGAAGGATAAAAATAACATGAAATACTGTATCAGTCACAAAACCAACCAGCTACAGCTTATTCCATCCATGTTATGGCTCTGAACTGCCTCCCTCCCTAAGGCTATTATTTATTCTTTATTAGATTTCATTTTATTAAGCAGCTTAGCGCTGCATTTATTTGTTTAGGGTTTTTTGGAGTACTGGGGTTATAAAAGAACCTGGATGCTAAACTAATCCAAGGACATCTTCCAATGGTGATGACTATATAGGATCCTTGGGAAAACTCACGCACAACAAATCCTGTAGACAGAGAAGCTGCCTTTCAGGGACACAGAAAGAGCAATCACATTTGTAGGTACCCAGCACAGCCTAGCAAGAAATATCACTGTCTCCTCTGTGGAGGGACAGATGCTTCTCCACCACACTGTTGAGTACCATGCAGTTATGGAAGACACTAGGAAATGTGTGGGAACACAAAGAGACATTTGTTCTAAGGGAAAACAATGACTACCTGACATAATCAGATTCTCTCTGGAAGGCCCAGACTCTACAGCTGGAAATACACAGAATTTAAAGGCCAGTCTGGGGCTCTGTGACAAAGTCCACAGTCAGAGGAGCCCACTCCTCCCCTTAGTGCTATTCGGTGCAGTATGCACATCCAGTTGTATGATGGAGGTGCAGCCAAAGGCAATCCCCCTTCTTCACAGTGCCCACATCTAGCCCTGAGTATAGAACTGCAACTCAAACAAGAAAAGGTGACATTGTGGTCAATGGCATTTTGCAAAAACCTGGTGAACTGAGATAGAGGAATGTCAATTTGGCAAAAGTATAAATAGCAAGCAGAACTCTAACTGCACGCTTCAAGTATTAGTCAATGCTGAGCAGTTCATGCTTATCTTACTGCATCAAGATCTTGCTTTAGAAATATGGGGAAATATCTAGAAATAAAATGAAGCCATAGTTTATCAGCTTGAAGTGCCATTTCCTTCAAAATCAACAGGAAAACCTTCTCGCAAATGGAACAAAGTGTTCTTCCCCCCAGGCTAACCTTGCTAAATTAAAAATCAGCATACAGATCACCAGCAACTAGAATGAGAAATGGTACACTAAATGTTGATTTACTTCTTGAAGGCCAAACCCTAAACCTCAACAAGCAAAACTCAGAAAGTAATTTCAGTAGTAATGCTCACCGTATTCGAACTTCCTCAGACTCTGGATCCAAGAGTTGCTTTAGCTCCCTGCATAATGCATTAAGTTTATACACCCTGCCACCAGTACTCATATTTTATCCCAAGTGTTGAAATGTTGAGATTACTTATGCCTCAAGCTCCTGGATTCATGTGATTATGCAAGAAATCCAGCTTTAATTAAAAACAAATTTCTAGCACTTCATATTGAGAAGAAAATCTTCAAAACGGAACTGCTAAATTTGCAAAACTCAAAGTACACATAAAAAGGCACAAAATACACTGCTCATTAAATCCGACTATTCTTAAGGTACCTTCAAGACTGTGGGAGGCAAGCTGGAGTTGGGACTACTGATATCATGCTGTCATGCAACATCTTAAGCAATCTCTGTTTGCAGAAGCTAGGCAAAAATGTAACAAATTTGCAGAAGTCATTAGGAGAAATTAATGCATATACCCTGGTAGAAATTAACTGATATGTAAAAAACCTGTGTCTTTTTTCTCTCCCTCTTATATATGATGCAAGATTTGAAAGAACACTTTTCCCTGCAGAGCTGTCCTGTTGCTTTCCGTCAACCCCTGGAGATTACACATTTCAGCAGATACCTGTTCCAATGCACCACTGTCCCCTGCTTCTGGGTCTTTTCAAACCAAGAGTTACTGCAATTTTTATTTTATATTAAAAGACAAAGAAAACGCTCACTGATCTAATAAAAGAGCTGCAACATAAGAGATAAGCTAGAGCAACATTTCTGTGAAGCTTCCATTTCTGCCTGAGAGTGTCCTGGCATCAGTAGTGCACAAATGCAATAGTCTTGTATTTCTTAAGGATTAATTTTTATAATCTGAAAATGAATCCATAGGAAGTCCTATCCTTTGAGAATCTATAGTTTTCTGTAAGAGCCTGCTATTAGATACGTATTTATTTAGCCTGAGAGAGAAGTCTAATATTTAAAATTTTTGTCCTGGCTAAATAAATTAAACATACAATAGACTGCTCAAAGAACTATGCACTAAAAGTAGGCAGACATGCGGACATATTGCCCTGCAATGGTTAAACATATCCTGAGAGCCTGCTGACTTTCATTCCGAAGACAAGCCGTTACACACAATGAGTGGGTTAATGTTTTCTCAGACTACAAAGGAAGTCTCATCTTTATCCATGTGAAACTTTGACTTACAGCCTTAGCAGGTCTGTGCATGTTAGGGACAGTGTAATGTTGATGTCTGCATGAGCTGAACAGCTTTGGAAAGAGAAGTTGCTTCAGCTGGACCAGAAACATTACCACAGTTCTGAAAATTCCCCTTTTCTCCTCACCTATATGACTCCAGGCTCTGTTCCAGCTGAATTCTCATTAACTGGTAGTCTGGTTTTATTCCCATCACAGTTGAACAGACAGTATGTTTTCTAATCATTTCATTCATCCCTGACATATCAACACCCAAACAATTCTCCAGCCAAAAGAACACATTTGACAGAGTTCTTCGCTGTTATGACACTCTAACCTGTCCTTACAGGAAGAAATTAAATTAATCGTGCGCAAGCAACAAGGTCTGTCTAATTTATCAGAAACCTATGCTGTTTCTTTAAATTAGATTATTTCTAATTTATCTTTTTCTCTCAGATTCATTGATTAATGTAATCAGGTTAAAGTTACAGTAACTTGTTCCCAGCTTGGACTTGTTGCTTGCTGCATCAGAGTCAGACTTCAAGAGAAGCTAGAGTGCCCAAAAGCTTGTCCATTTCTTCTCCCTCTGATATCCATTGGCTTTACATAAGATGGCATCTTTCGCTACAAACACTGCTTCATTTTAAAGTGGGTAAGCCACTTACTAAAGCATTGATGTAACACTCCTTCTGTACCCAAACTTCCCACTGAAGTCTGTAAAATGCATGATTTAATTCAAAGTTTTTTAGTACTGCTTTCAGAAAAGAAGGCTGTATGAGCTCCAGAGACAGTATTGTGAGCACCAGAACCACATAAGTCTGGTTTCTTACATTTCCCAAATGTTTAACCTGAACATCACTAACAGTGCAAGCTGCCACCGGAGGATTTAGAGAGTCTCTTTTCCTAGCGGATTTTCTGGTACTGAGTGTTGTATTAGCTCACTCTACCACGCACAAATTGCTTGTGCTCTACCGAGTCATTCATCTTTATGGCAATTGTGTGAACTTAATTACCTCTGTAGAGTTTGATTGAAACTGTAATGTTGTAGTGATTACACCAAGGTGACAAAATGCTGGCTTACCTTTGAAGCTACCTAGGAGAAGTGTTAGTATGGCTGAAGTTAGTCATTTCAGTGGTGTACTTTTTTGCCTAACAAAAACCTCTAGCACAATGAATGATAAAAACACAGAGCCAGCACCAAAGCAGATGATTACTGAATGGAATTCATACTTTCAGAGAACAGCTCAACCTCCAACTATCTCAGAAATATTCCTCTCAGGAAAAACATACCAACAAAACAAAAAAGCCCTTCTTGTTGACGTGGCTTAAAGACAACTGTAATTTGGGAGAAAGGGAAAAAGGAAACCTAGGTAAGTGGCACATCGGCAGGTGACAAAACTTTTCTGGGCCTCTGTCTCTCCATCTGCAAAATGGGTGAAAATACATATGCAATCCTGATATATACATTTGAAAATGCTATATGTAAGAGTGATAATGGACCTATACCACTGATTTCAGTAGGCTCCAGAACAGACCTATAAATATAAATAGACTGACATTCCACAGTTCTCCTCAGCAGTTCCCCTACTTATTAAAATAATTTGATAAATTTCTCCCATGCAGCTATTTTATTAACTTGCAGAAGTGTTACTGAGCCATTCCTACCAAGCACCTCCATTCTTCTGTTTCCACCTATTCACCCAATCATTTATTTGTCATTTCCTCTCTCCAATTCCATCACACACTGAAAATACATCAGGTCTACTGTTTCCTTAACTTCTGGTAATCATACCCATAACTTTTATAGCTAAATAAACACACTGCAGAAGCTTTGCCATGAAGTCCCAATAGCTTTTTCTGGCGCTAAAATAGCTCTTTATCCCCACCTGGAGGAGGGACTGACCCTTCAAAGAAAAGTGTTCACTCGCAGCCAGAGACAGTCTCCATCTACAAATGCACTTTTAAAACATGGCCAGCATCCCACCCAGGACATGCATTTCAAATACATATATGCATCTCAGCAAATATAGCTCACTTTTGTATTCGATCACACTTTTGTAAGCGTTAAAGAACTCTTCTGTCATCTGTTACCAGCTTGCTACATTCAAAATACTGGACATTTGTTTAAAAAGAAAAATCATATGTAATATAAAAAAGGAAAGGAATATGCAAATGAATTGCCTGGCAGAATTCCAAATGGGGCTGTCTGAAAAGCTGTTCATTTGTCTTTTCAGTAGTCAGGAACTGGATTGCTCTGCTGCCACTGGAGCTGCTGCCTTCCCTCCTCTTACCACCAAGATAAAAAACCAGTTTTGAGATCCAGTTTGGGAAAAGCACATTGGAGTGGAAGCACATGTCAATACCAAGTAATAATGTACCATTTTAAACTTTGATCCTGTAAATATTTATGTAAATATTGAATCATTTTACACTGCTAAATAATCCTATTAAACTGGATGAATAAAGTCACCTCGCAGGGTCAGAGCTGACGTCACAAAAGGAATTCCTCTGTTTTTCTCTAACACAATTTTTACGCTTTGTTTCAATGTTAATGATGGCAGTGGAGCTGAGGCCACATCATTTTGTTTGACCTCCTACACAACCTAAACCAGACCATTTCACTCAACTATTCCTGTACCTCCTCACATAAAGCAATCAAAATGATCAAGAAAATCTACATCTTACCCACAGTGATCTTTTCTGATAAAATCTGTAAATCTTGTCACAAACAAAACCAAACTTGTCTGAGCAGGATTATTTTCTGTAATCATGTTTACTGGTGTTAATTATATGTTAATTATATAGCTGTCTTTGGTATTTTATAAAATTAATTATTCTTTTCTAGACCTCTGACTGGAATTCTCTCTGAGTACTGGCACAACATGAGTATTTATGGAGTTTCCCCAAAATTCCCAATGTTTTAAAAAATGAGCAGCAGATAGTTTTTCTGCCCATCTATTTTTCTTGCACACAAATTACTGGGGCTTTGCAGTGAAACATTATCATCTTGCTTCCTTCTAAATATGAATCATAAGCATGTATCAAACACTATTCTGCATTATTAGCAATTTTAATTTTACTTTGTCTATCTACCAGTGGGATATTATCATCACTAGGATTTCTTTCGCTCTCCTTATACACTAATAAGTGATTATCCTTACCTCTATAACCATGTAATCTTCCTGGTGACTTCAGCTTTTTTTATCAATTCTCTTAACCTGAAATGTGTACTTACTGTTTCCTATCGCTCAGCTGATGTATGCAGCTTTCATTTCTAAGAGTCTGATGTCATAACTGCCTCATTTTCTGATGTAGTTTTCTGGCCATTTAGTACAGATCTATTTAAAAAACTACTTTTCCTCCACAGTATTGTGATGTTTTTCTACTACACCATTTTTAAATGCCACCATAGTCTGGATGAAAACTGTCCTTTTGAACAGTCAGGAAGTATGTACTAGTATTGAAGTCTGTATTTGTTCACGCTGCTTTTAATTTGCTCACAAGATGCTCTCTCCAAACACTAACATCTGAGCAAATGAGGGCTTCAGCTTCAACATCACCAAACCCCAAGACGCTGTGGGCTTGTCTGACCGCAGTCCCTTTTGTTTTGCGATACCGTTCATTTTTAACAGCTCTCCACATATGTCTGCAAAAGAAACCCCCAGAGCTCCCCGGAGCCCCCACAAAGCACAGGGATTCTCGGGAAGGGACTGAAAGCCACCCGGGCCGCGGCCACCCCGCAGGCCGGAGCAGGGCCCTCCCTCAGCGCGGCCATGTTGGAGGCGGAACCGGGCTGGGGTCATCACCATGGCAACAGCGGCACGTTCCCCTCCGCGAGGCGCGGAGGCCGCAAGGGGG
>NW_009187729.1:0-384 GCF_000690835.1 Fulmarus glacialis
GACAGGCACAGAAGACACCAAGAAGAGCAGCAGCAAGCAGCAACAAGGCAGGTGGGAAAAGGCTGAGGCACCATTTGTCAGTATCCATTTGCACATTGTACTGAAACTCTGGGCGCTGGAAAATGTCTTATCAAATGAAACATACTGGAAGGGTAAAACCTGGTAAAAGGCAAGTGGAGAGCCGGTGGTTGCTGCTTCTGGTTAGATCCCTCTGAGCTCTGATCTGGCCTGAAGTAAGTGCACCAACATCCATAACTCAGGGGACAAATCGCCTCAGAAGTTGCTGCCTTTTAATCCTTCGAGTCCTCCCTCAGAAAAAAGAGCTGTTGGGTTTTTTTGGGGGGTTGCTGTGGTTAATCCTCTTTCCTTTTTCTCTTCCCCCCC
>NW_009187729.1:409-1054 GCF_000690835.1 Fulmarus glacialis
GGTTTGAGACTTCCCAGTAGTTATTTTGTTCTCTTCCTCACTCCTTTCTTCACCATCTTAGATGCAGAAAGGTCTGAAAAATAGATGACAGCAAAGTGAACAACAACAACAACAACAAAAAGTAATAACCAGCGGAAAGGGGTGCTGGAAGGGATTTTTCACACATACCCCTTTTACACCCACACATACACACGCACTCACACTTTGTGGCTTTGCACCTTCTTCTGATCCCCACCCCCTTGCCTTTTTGCAAATCCCAAACCAGTTGCACAACTCGTCCTTTCTCACTGACAACCCCAGAGGAGGCAGTTTCTTTGTTTTGCTTTGAATTCTCCAGAACAGTATTAAAAAAAAAAATCCAGAGAGAGAGAAAGAGAGAGAGGAAAAAAATCCCAACTTGTCTCCCCCCCTTCCCTTCCTTTCCCTCCCCCTTCGGTTGTAAACAGGTTGGAAGCTGAAGCCTAAATGTCAGCGATTACAAGTCAGAGGTGGGATGTGCCTCTGGTGGTCAACCCTTATTTGCAGGGGGTCAAGCAGCGGTGGGACATCTGAAACCCTTTTGCAGTTGGAGCGAGCGATGCCTGCTGCGGAGGAAGCCTCGGGAGCTGCCCTCGCTTCCTCCAGGCTGCAGCGGCAGGGCGACCA